>NC_090228.1:12485198-12577698 GCF_024489055.1 Chanodichthys erythropterus
CCCAGAAGTCCTGTGTCGTTCAGAGTGTACTTGGCTTTCTTCATCTTGGCATCAACTGGACCTTTTTCCACCTGGTGTTTAATGGCCTTAAAGAGCTTATAGAGCGGCTCACCAGCTGAGTCCTGCAAGAACACATTAGTCAGCCTCTACAACGAGAAAAAAATTTCTGAGATTATATTTGTAGAAAAACTTTTCACCTTCAGGAACTGGTAGAGACATATAGACATCCAGTTACACAACATCCTCTCCACAACTGTCTCGGATCTAAATAGGAAACACAGACCGACGATTTCATACCAGTACAGGCAATTCCTAAAAAAGTGGCTACATTATCTTGCATTTAGATAAATTATCCTGATATTGATCATTAAAAATCACAAGAACGTTCTTTTCTCAGCGTCTCTTTTTAGTGGATGCATTAAACCGCAAAAAAGTACTAAAATTGTTCAATAGATCCCTGAGCTCAGCACACAAAAACGCAACCAGTGTAGAACGATTCACAAACAAATGACCCGTTTCATTTAATGAATGGTTCAAAATGACATGTTGCAAGTCAAAACACTGCCCTGTATCATTTGCAGCATTATATGTAAGAATATGTAAGCAAAATGAACAACAGAACAAAAATATACCTAAATAAACCTGAATCAAATTGACTCTTCGCCGGGAGTTTGATTGCCAAGCGATGTAACCAATCATAACACTGAATCTGCCATTTTGTCCGACAAAGCAGTCAGGGGAGTTAGTAAAGTTAGATTAACGTTGGTGGACTTGAACTTAAAAAAAAAAGATGTGTACTGACGTCTTTCCGCGGTTGAAACAACATTCCTTCTGATGTTCATTCATGTTTATTTGATGCTATAAAATAACTAGAAGGAAGAGATGATCGGTTCACAAACCGCTTGATCTGAGGTGCTACAGCGATCTGTCACGACACATTAAAGAGCCACAAAACAGTACTTATTGCTTAAATTGCTAAATTAGAAATTTGAGACTTTGTTCTATATCAAAAGTAACCTGCTCTGTCTTGTCTATCGACACAATGTCAGTGTCCTCTTTGCTCCACAATGTATTTTTCACTGTGTGAGAACATGATGTGTGGCGTGAGAGCTCCATAGCTTGTCGGACGTAGCAAAAGTAACTAAAGGGGGCGGGTCTTTGCGAATGTTCAATTGAATCAAAACAGGAATCAAACTTAAAGCTGCAGTCAGGCATTTTTCCTCTTTGTCGCCATCTCTGTTTGAAACCTGCAATTGCAGTCATATGCGGAATTGTTATCGTACCGTGCGCTGTGCCTCGGCACGGCTCAGCGCGGATGAATCTAATCCAGCCACCGCACCGGTGTGGATACTGTACTTCAGAATCACAGATTCTACGTCTTGAAAGTATGACCAAAATAAGAAAATGTCATCTGAGCAAGTAAGTAACATTTCTGCCACTTTTGTTCTGACGAACTGAGCATTAGGCCTACAATAAATCGTGCTGTCAATGATGATTAAATCTAACAATCGCTTAGCCTGGATTATTATTACTGCGCTACAAATTATTATTACTGTTATACTTTGTTCTCAAATTGTTAACGTTAAAGGGTTAGTTCACCCAAAAATGTATTTTCGATGCTTCAAAATGTCGCGGATGTCCTAATCGCCAAAAACAACCACCTACTAAGGTGAATGCTTAGAAATGTAAAAGCTAAGTGAGCAACAATTATAGCAATAATTATGGACATGAATTTGATTTGGCATCGGTTCTGACCTACGGAGCATGAGTTTGGGGTTCTTGCTGTGGACATATTCCTCCATGAGCTCCAGCAGGAGGGTTCTCATGATATCCGTGTAGTACTCCAGCTTGCCATGTAGCGCCACAGTCAACAGTGATGCAAAGTAAACTTTATTCCTGGCATTGAACTCCTGCCGGCCCTCCAGGGTACGAATGAACTACAACACACAGATACAGTACACAAATCAGCTAATATATCAAATCCAGTAGTACAAAGACTCGTCAGCAGAGCAGAAAATCCAAATGTCATCAGGATGGAGACCGGAAATTATGTTAAGAGTCTCACATTGATGAGGAAGGTTTTGCTGTTCAGGAGATTGGAGAACTGGTTGAGCGCTTGGTCTACAATGGCTCTGCGGGATTCTGGGATATCCAGCTTGCCAGTGATCATGACATCGTTGGCTCCATCTTTGGAGGGCAGGAAGAAAACGCGATTGGTGTAGTTCTTGTAGTCCAGGAATGGGATTCGAGCTTCACTCAGATCACTAGTGTGGTCCTCCATCTCTATCATAAGATCTGAAGTAAACGGCATATGTAAACCATATGTAATCAATAGTTTATGTTCATCCCAAGACAAAAAGTCTCGGTATTCAATTTGAATATATAAGATGATAAACTATTTGAGAAGCAGGAAGGTATGAATGGCTTGAGATCTTACCTGTGAACTCTTTTTTACAGCGATCACGGACACTCTCCTCTAAATTCGCCAGCTGATTTTTGATCTTCTCATACTCTCGTTCTGCCTGCTGGCTTTTCCTCCTGCACACATGCAAACACAAACATTATTTTAATCTAATTTACTGTTTATTATGAGATATGACTTCATTTTTTTTTGTTTTTTTTACTGATAATAGAAAGACAGGGAAATACTGATCATAGTTTTATTTGCTGTTAACAATCAAAGTGAATTTAAATTTGTTTTTTTATTTGTATTTAATTTACTCATTATTTATTATTTGTTGACTTTAAAAAAATATTACTTTTTTAATAACTTTTATTTGTTGATTTTTTTTTTTAATTTGTTATATTAGCCAGAGAGGACAGGAAATGATAATGAGAAATGGAGGGAATGAGACCACATGGGGAGAAAAAAAAATGTCTGTGTGTGTGTGTGCGCAACTTACTAGACCACAGCTTTGAAATCAAAGTTATTAAGTTCACATTATTACAGTCTGGTGCACTCTGAAGTTTGTTACCTGTAGCAATAGATCGATGCTGCAATGAAGAGGACCATGGGAATGAGGACAGCAGGAACTATGATGTAAAGAGGAACCTCGGATTTCCTCTCAAAGCGTACAGAGCCGACTTTCCACTCGCCTTTTCCGAATTTGATCTGAAAAAGACAAGAAAATTTGAACGTAGGGTAAAATTGGTCAGAACAATTGATTAAAGTTTGAGGAGAACTGTTTCTAACCAGCAGCTCCATGGCCTCTGAGCTGGTGTCTCTGCGATGGCGTCTGGAGGTGGATTTAGGAGGGCTGGAGGGGGCCACGAGGAACAACTTATCGTCCTCTAGGATTGTCACTACGCACGGCTCATCACCCACAAACGCCTGGGCCTCTTTGGCAGTCATGGCTTTGGAAAAACCTTGACCCTGTACCATAGAAAATCAGTGAAGCAGTGAAATTTGCAGTTACTGAAACGATACTCCCTTCTAATATCTTTACTGTAAAATCAGCCGTTAGCAAAAATACTTGCATTAACATTGATGATGCTGCCTTCCGTGATGGCTTTTTCGGTCAAAGTTTCGAACAAGGGGTCTGGATGATAAACAAACTCTGTCAAGTTCTCCACCAAGTTGTCCAGCTGGATGATGGTTCTTAAGGACAGGTTGACATCCGTCTCGTTCACAACCGGAGAGAGGAACTCCAGTACGGTTTCGTTCTTGCTGCTAACTTCTTGAACGAACTGACAGAAAGAAAACAAGTCAGTCTATCTCTGTATAAAACACATTTCACAAATGTCTGAGCACTAAAAAAAAGAAATGAGACAGCAGGATGTCAGCTGCGTGATGAATGTTGCTTATTAACATTAAGAAAAGGGAGACGGAGGAAAGGAAATATTAGGTAGATGCAGACAGAGGAGAGTGAGAGAGGAACCCTTCAGCTTGGAACCAAGCAATGGGTTATGACAGCCAGACATTTGATCAAATGAAAATTAAATGCTGACATTTCGAAAGAGCCAATCAATAACATCCGACAAAACAAAAATAGGAAACCTGAAGATTTAAAATGAAAGCACAAGCACTTAGTATTAAAGAGATGAAAATAAAAATGCTTTCAACAAACAATAACTTAAATTTCGACCTGTTTCTCAAGCAACATTGTCGGATGGCTTTAAAAGACTTTGAATATAGAGCAAAAGTATTTTAAGGATTTTTTTATACATTTTGGAGCCTGTGGCCTCTAAGAACCATAAAAATACCTGTTTGCTTTTGGCATTGTATGGACAAATAACATCCAACCAGTGTTATTTTAGTATTATTTATATACTATTATATATTAACATTTTGATTTAGCTTTTATTTTATAATTTATTTTTAAGTTTTAGTAATTTTGTCATTTTTATTCGTTTTTTTTATTATTTCTTTTTAGCTTTAATTGAATTTTCTCTCAGTTTTTTTTTTAGTAATTTTAATACTTTAATATTATTTCAGTTAGTTGAAGGAAACACTTATTTTCCATCTAATATTTCTATTTCATTTATTTCAGCCTTTTTTCAATTAACAAAAGCTATTTTTAATAGTTTTAATTAATAACAAAACTGTATCCAACAGGTCTGTTATGACATAAAAGTAAAAAGTGACACCTGAGCTTTGAATTTTCGATTTTTAGGTGAATTATTCCACTAAGGAATTCGCTTCACTTCAAATTCCAGCCTGACCACTAACTTGACCACAGATTGATGCAAAAGCATCATTCCAAACATGAGACGCACCTCCATGTCGCTAGAGTTGAGATTGAACTCGTCAGAAGAGGGCAGCACTCGCATGGTGGCTCTTTGCACCTGATCAAATCCAGATCCTATCACTTGAATTTTGCGGCCTCCGCTGAAAACACACAAACAAACATACAGATATGAAGCACTTATGTACACAGTCATATATTCTCACCCCTAAAACATGTTGACGTCTTTCTTGATCAGATTTTCAAAGCTATGGCATTCAACGTTAGAAATGCCTAATAGCAAGCGACCTGTATGTGTGAGCAAAGATTAAGAAAGGACTTACCAAACAAAGCTGGCCCGTGGGCCGTAATCTGTAACTTTGGGATTTGTTGAGTATTCGAATCCGCTGACTTCTTTGGAAGTGTCCTTTCCGTACTTCACAATAACAGGCAACCTATCCGAAGGAATCTTCTGTCCTTTATATGGGCCCGTCTTGCAAGTGATCTCCTGGCCAAATGTCAACCTGCATGTTTGAAAACATAGAGGCACAATCAACACTGGACAAAGATCCAAATCTGCTCCCAGAAATCTACTGCTTGTTACTCACACTTCACAAGGTTCTCTGTCCACTGTGATGCTGATGTCATCTTTACTAGCCGTGTCTAGGTCCTGTCCTGTGATAGTGATGACGGTTCCTCCAGCAGCTGGGCCTTTGGAGGGGAACACAGCCATGGGGACAGGATCCTTGGGGAGAGAAAACACACTATTAACATTTGCTTACTTAAAGCTCCCTTAGAGCTCATTTACGACATCACTCTAGCTTTATTAAATATTAATAAGGGTATGATTACACATTCAGTGTTTAGGAGAAAACAAAACTTCAATTGAAACTCTGAATAGATATAATATTAATATAAAAAAATAATAATAAAAAAAAATTATATATATATATATATATATATATATATATATATATATATATATATATATATATATATATATATATATATATATATATATATATATATATATATATATATATATTATTATAATTATTATTATATATTATTATTAATATATATTATTATATATATAATTATTATTATTTTTTTTTTTGGGCTCAGTAAGATTTCTGTATTTATTATATTTTAAATAAATTTTGTTATTTTAAAAATTAGATTTATCATAAATCCCCAAAAAAGTATCATGGTTTGCACATTTCAACAAATTAAGCAGCACAACTGTTTTCAACATTGATAATAATAAAAAGAAAAGTTTCTTGAGCACCAAATCAGCTTATTGGCTGCTGTAATGGCTGCTGAAAATTCAGCTTTGCCATGACAAGAATAAATAACATTTTAATATTTAACATATTAAAACAGTTACTTTAAATTATAATAATATTTTACAATATTATTGTTATTTACTGTATTTTTGATTAAATAGAAATGCAACTTTGTTAAACATACTGTAGCAGACTTCTTTCAAAAACATTTTAAAATCCATTTTACTTTGTGACTTATTTCCAGAGCGAAACTGAATATTCTGCTCTATTTTGCCCTTGGAGAATATAATTTATTAACAAACTGAATCATTTTGATTTCATGACAACTAAGTAGCAAGATTTCCTCAGTCAACCATCTTCACTAGCTCCATTTTGGTGGTTAACAATCATGACTGGTTCACCTGATCAGCAAAGGAATTTTTTTTTCAGGGGTGCAATAAATTAGAAACAAAATTACAATCTTAGAAATCAGAAACAATCTTCTTTTGCATAACTGAGAAAACTAAGCCTACAAAGCCTTCATAACAGAGAAAGCAGTTACCCTGTAAGTGAATGACACATCCGACCGTCCTGTTCTCCCCCCTTCCACTTCCACTTCCACTGGCCCGAACAGGCTGGGCACATTCGGCAGGTCTACGGGGGGTGAAGAAAAAGCCCCGATCTCACATACAACACTGAAACACAAGGGTAAAACAGAACTGTAAGCTAAACAGCTCTTTCTGAGTTACAAATGCAAGATGGATGCATTTTAAATGCTATAAATAATCAATATACCGTACATCTAATATGGTGTTCATGCAGTACCTGGTAGAGACTGAGTATCTCTCCGGCTGATGTTTGCATGCCACTCCAGCCACAGTGATTCTCTTAATGTCCTCCTGCTTGATTCCCAAATTAGAGCCTTTTATTGTAACAGAGATCTGTCCTTTCATCGGCCCATACCGGGGAACAATCTGAAAGAATGAAAGCAGAACAGCAAAGTTAAAAGAGGCCTATAACACTCAAAACCGTAAACTAGAGTTACAAAGATCACCCATAACCATTGAGCCCTTGAGTAATACAGCCGCTTTGGAGAAAATCATTTGCCAGATGACAAATAATAAAACACCATCAGGCGCAGGCGCCACGATCATTAAAGTCTCAGATGGATTCAACAAAACACTAGAGTGAGAGACTGAGTTTCTGACTACTAGAGAAACCATCTATATATCATTTAGGCATGAAAAATGGAGAAGAGGATGAAAAGAAATGGTGTTTTCTAGAGAAGATGAGAGAGAAGATGAAGAGTGGAAATTTATGAACTGCATTTGAACTGGGAATAGTGATTTGTAATTGCTGACGTAACGCCAATGAGATTTTCTTGGATGCATTTTGAGTTTGAAGTGTGACAATGAATTTTACGAACTGTATGCATTCCAAAGTTTAAAATGGGAGGAGAAAGGCACGAAAAATGGTCCTCACATCAGTGATCTTTGGAGGAGGACACTGCTGCTGCTCCTTGGAACACAATTGTTTGTAGATGCAGGATTTTTTGGTGTCGCACCACACGCACTTATACTTCTGGTCAGCATTCTTACACAGACTGCAGTCCTCACGTCTTACTGAACAGTTGTAGAGCACCACTGGGTAGAAAATTGGAGGAAACAAAACAACACTGACACTGAATTCATCATCTTCAACAAAATACGGCTGGAAAACTCAAAAACATTCCTTAGTCTTTTTGTTTTGTAGAGAAATAAACATTTCATTAAACACTGCTGTTTATCAGTATGCTTTCAGAAATTATGAGTTATGCAAATTAGGCTTTTTACTGTTGTATGTGGTGATTTATTAGTCACATTTAGCGTAAATATATGTATTCAAGTTTGATGCTGTCACCAAATTGTCCAACTGAGAGTCTCATTGTTTTTGTGGTAGATAAACACTACTCAGAATATGTAGGCTGACAGATATATATTTGTAAAAGATATTGGCTTCAATATACAGTAGTTAGCTACATTTGGCTAATATGTTGTAGCATAGCTTACTACATAAAGTGTAGTTTGACTGGCTTCAAGGGATAGTTCATGTGTAGACATGTTTAGCATTTTGAAAATTACATTTTCTAGTTAAAAAATGCACATAAATCCAGAATGACGTACATGTGCTATACGTTAAAGTGCCCCAATTATGCTATTTTGGATATTCCCTTTCATGTAGTGTGTAATCTAGCTGTTTGTGAATGTAAAAGGTCTGCAAAGTTTTGCATGTTTTTATTGCCTCCCAAACTAAAGAATCAATTCTGAACTGCCTATTCCCTGCAATAACCTATGTAGGCTTGTAACTAATTTGCATAATGCCCATATATGGCTTTTATTGGCTGCCCTCGAACAAAGTCTACTTTGACTCGCCCTCAACAGTAGTTATAGCTGAGGGTCTGAAGGAGTTTGGTTCGTGTTGTCGACATGTCAAGAAGACGCTGTTTTCTGTGCTGTGAAAGCAAATCCACTTTCCATGCACTTCCAAAGGATAAGGACTCGGGATCGAATTGAAACAGAAAAACGTTGCTCTTTGTAGCCAATCACAGACATATCTGATGAGTATGTGAACACAATAGCCAATCAGTGGTGTTTACGAATCCGTTCAAAGCGCCACATTTTTAAAATTTCACAATTTAAGTTTACACTAAATCATCATTACTGTGTGTATCACTGTGTTTACAAGTGCTGAGGAAGCCTATGGAGCTGAAATTAAAATACGGTAATAGGCGTTTCGCTACCGACACTTGCCGTAAGCAGAAGAGCAAACACAACAAACTGGGCCATCTGACCAATCGGAGCAGAGTAGGCTCTCTGAAAAGAGGGGTTTAAAGAGACCAAATTGTTTATCGAACCATTTCAGACACTGTAGAAAATTAAAGTGTTTTTTGACCATGAATGCATGTAAACCTATTGCAGAAGACCTCCAAAACAAAATCAGGAACCTTTAAAATAGCAAAAGTTCACCCATAAATTAAAAACTTGATGCACATTATTTTATCTAAAAAGTGTAACTTTCAAAGTCTAAACATGTCTAAAACATCCCTAGTTGGATATAAAAACAAGATTCATGAGATCAGTTTCCAAGATGTAAATGATAACTTACATTAATCTGCTTATTCTAAGACATTCATCAGATGTTTATACACAGCCTTACTAAAACTTGAAGATCCACATGTTTACTGGATGAACGCAGTTTCAGAGATTATTCCTCCCTCTGAAAACTATTATGAACCAAATTCATTTAAATATACCTCTGAGGGTGCTGTCAATCTTCTTCTCTGTGCCTTTCTCCCTTATGTAGAACGTCACATTCACTTCTGGCTCTTTGTCATACGCAAACTGGCATAAAAACAACAGAATGTGTCATTAAACATGCAAACAGATAGAGACAAACACATCTCTGTATTTGGAACAACTGTGTGCCAAAGCAAATTCTCCCCAGATGTCTTTGTGAA
The DNA here is from genome assembly GCF_024489055.1 of Chanodichthys erythropterus. Taxonomy (NCBI): domain Eukaryota; kingdom Metazoa; phylum Chordata; class Actinopteri; order Cypriniformes; family Xenocyprididae; genus Chanodichthys; species Chanodichthys erythropterus. Next base: position 12,494,624 of record NC_090228.1, read on the forward strand.
CCTGATCACTATGTATTTGGTGCGCCCACATAGGACTGAGCCCTACGCGCACATGCGGCTCAATAGCTGTGAATGCCATATTGGCTGGTGCTCAAACTTCACAAACAAATCAATGTGTGAACAGAGAAGTAGGGAGGAAGTGAGGGAGACATAATAGGAGGAGGAATACGAGTGGAGCGTACTGACCTCATATCCCTCAAAACTGTACTTTGACCCCTCAGCCTCCACAGTCACCTCGCCCACCTGTTTCATGAGCTCAGTGCCAATCTGAAAAGTTTTGCCCTGAGAAAGATGGAGAAAGTGTACTTTAAAAGAAGGCATTTTACTATAAAAACACTGCCAACAAATGGCCTCACAGAGTTACTGGGTAAATATATCTCTGTATTACACTGCTCTCTGAAATACTTGACTCTTAATGGCTATGTTCTGATAATAAAATAAATGTAGTTTAAGCTATATTTTTGAACTTTGTCCATGGTAGTGATACGCAGATCGCAGTTATATCCGTGTGGACACTGAATAATCTGAAGGTCGGGTGGGCCAAGTAATAAAAATAACATACTGATTAATTTCTGGCGGGTCAAGGGTGGATGAGATAAATCATTAACGATGGAAATAATGTGTTTAAAGCTTAATTTTTCATTAGACACTTATTTGCAGACTTCATTAAGCCATGCAGTTGCAGGGTCCACTTGTTTAAGCAGCAATGGAGGCAAAACAGATCTGAGGTAAATTTCAAAAAGGAAAAATAAAAACAAAACAAAAGGAAGGAAAGAAAAGTACCATGTGGAATTGTTTTAAGTAAAGTAGTTATCCAGGACGAATCAAATGCTGCGTATGTGATATGTATCGGCTGGGAAGCGCTGTATGTATATGACAATAAACTAATAAAGCCAAAGTCTATCTTAGGGCTGATGATTAATTTTTAACAGCGGATCTGCGCATCTCTAGACCCTGGAAAGATACATAGTTGGGCATAGTTTTGTGTCTCTTGTTACATTTCATATATTATGTATAAACATTACTGTTTAAAAGTTTGGGGTCAGTATGATTTAAAAAAAAAAATAAATAATACTTTTATTCAGCAAGGAAGTGAGAATAAAGACATTTATAATGTTACATTCTTTCTATTCATCTTTCTATTCAGCAAAGTATCCTGACAAAAATGTATCACAGTTGCTGAAGACTGGAGTAATGATGCTGACAATTCACAGGAAAAAATAAAAATAAAAATAAAATAAAATAAAAAACAGTCATTTTAAATTGTAATAATATTTCATAATTTTACTGTTTTTAACTGCATTTTGATCAAATAAATGCAGCCTTGGTGAGCATAAGAGATTTCTTTCAAAATCCTACTGACCCCAAACTTTTGACTCACATTAATAAACATAATTTACATACATATATTATACTATTATTATACTACTATTTATATTATATACAATAAATTATATATATTGTACAATAAATAAAATACAATATACAAAATATATTATATACACTGAAACAAAATATATGAATTTAATTAATTCAAGAAACTTAAATATATATCTCATTTTCATTTACTTACAGCATTTAGTAAGAATCTATTTAAAGGTGCCCTAGAACTTTTTTTTAAAAGATGTAATATAAGTCTAAGGTGTCTCCTGAATGTGTCTGAAGTTTCAGCTCAAAATACCCCATAGATTTTTTTTAATTAATTTTTTGAACTGCCTATTTTGGGGCATAATTAGAAACAAGCCGATTTCAGGTTGTGGCCCCTTTAAATCGCGCACTCTCCGCCCCCAGAGCTCTCACTTGCCTTAAACAGTGCATAAACAAAGTTTACACAGCTAATATAACCCTCAAAATGGATATTTACAAAGTATTCGTCATGCATACTGCATGTATGCGTCGGATTATGTGAGTATTGTATTTATTTGGGTGTTTACGTTTGATTCTGAATGAATTTGAGGCTGTGATCCGTGGCTAACGGCTAATGCTACACTGTTGGAGAGATTTATAAAGAATGAAGTTGTGTTTATGAATTATACAGACTGCAAGTGTTTAATAATGAAAATAACGACGGCTCTTGTCTCTGTGAATACAGTAATAAACGATGGTAACTTTAACCACATTTAACAGTACATTAGCAACATGCTAACGAAACATTTAGAAAGACAATTTACAAATATCAATAAAAATATCATGTTATCATGGATCATGTCAGTTATTATTGCTCCATCTGCCATTTTTCGCTGTTGTTCTTGCTTGCTTACCTTGTCTGTGCACAGATCCAGATGTTAATACTGCTTTTCCTTGTCTAATGCCTTGAACATGGGCTGGCATATATTTTTCACTGTTTTCCTTGCCTGCTTACCTAGTCTGATTATTCAGCTGCGCACAGATCCAGACGTTCTGCCCTTGTGTAATACTAACTGCCCTTGTGTAATGCCTCCATCATGGGCTGGCATATGCAAATATTGGGGGTGTACACCCCGACTGTTACGTAACAGTCGGTGTTATGTTGAGATTCGCCTGTTTTCCGGAGGTCTTTTAAACAAATGAGATTTATATAAGAAGGAGGAAACAATGGAGTTTGGAACTCAGCGTATGTCTTTTCCATGTACTGAACTCTTGTTATTCAACTATGCCAATATAAATTCAATTTTTAATTCTAGGGCACCTTTAAATAGCAGGATCATGCACAGCCACCAGGTCATCACAAAATGAACCCATTCTGGTCATATAAGACCACTCAAATCACCTGCAGCTGACTGTACATTATCCCTTACATATTTTTGAAAAAACTGATTTTCATCAAGAACATCTACTGTAGCAATGCCTGTACTTTACCGAATATTGCTCTAGATTTTTGCCCTGAAATTGGATGAGAGTTTTGAAGCCAACAGGTATAAGAAGAGGTTCAGGAATCTCAAACTGAGGACACCTGCCATCCTGCAAGAATAAATAAAGGGGAAAAAAATTAAATAAAACTATTATTATGTTTTGTTGCGTCACCAAAAGATGATTGCTCAACATATATGAATGCACAAACAGGCATATTAATTTATACGCATAAACTAACTATCATCCTAACATGACTCACCTGCATGTGTTTGATGATATAATCGCCCTCGACAGACTCATCTCTATCACTGCATGTGTGATCCTGAATGTTCCACTGGCAGCCCCACTTACTAGTCACACATGCGATGCACCTGTAGAACACACAACCGACCAATCAGAAGGAGGGACAGAGACTACTCTAAAGTACACGTTTTAAAAAGGCTGCCTGATACTCACGGGGTATTCTCCGATCCTTTCACCACAGCTGCGCAGTTGTACAACTCAAACGCACTAGATGCCACTTCAATGCCGTCATTCACTGTGATCTTCACTGGCACTGCCACAAAATCTACACACATGCATATAGGAAATTGGAATCATATTAGCTTTTAGGTAGGAGGAATTCATATATGACCAATTTTGAACTTTTAGAGCTCAATGGTCATGGGTGCGATTCCCAAGAAAAGCACGACCTGATAAAAGCTTCTGTAACTCTAGAATCAACAAGTTCAATTTCAAAATCCCTGGTAATAGATTCAGCTTCAGTGTAATTGTTTCATCTGATCAGTCTTCAAATTAAAAATCACAAAACTAGCAAATCACAAACATGAGGAAATGAAAAACTATTCATGCCTGACCACATTTTTAGGCATTCTGCTCAACAAACACCATCTGTTTGTTCAGGGAGTAAAGGAGGCAGCAAGAGGCCAGCATCACAGTAGGCGATTATTAAAGTTAAAGGCAAACAGGATGCTCTCACCTTGTGTCTCAGGTGTGGGCGGTATGTCATTAGAGGTCGGGAGATCACAGAAGACATTTGTGCCTTCCATAGTCGCATGACTTTTGTAGTCACCAAACACACATGTAAGTTTGTCAGAACTGCTGATAGTGGGGAGGGAGGGGATGCTTATCGTCACCTGCAAGTTTAAACCAGAAAATATAGATTGAAGAGTAAACATATAATAAAATATATACAAATATGTTAAATATATCAGTCAACGTTGAAATTATGTGTAACTGTTTATGGTTATTGGATAACAGTTTTTAAATGTGAATATTTAGGGCTAAAAAAATAAATGTTTTACTTAAATAATTATAACATACTTAAAAAATAATAATATTTAAGTATGTTATTTTATAATTATTAATAAATTAAATGTTTTAATAAAATAATTATAACATACTTAAAAGATAATAATAATAATTATTATTATAAATAATAAAGATAATAATAAAAAAAATATGCAATATGAAAGACGAAACAATACTGATTTCAGCAAATAAGTCAAATAGGAGTCTACTGCCATTATTCATTACAACCGATCCAGGAAGTTAATTCCGGTATACAGGAAGCCTCTGCGATCAACCATGACCATTTGAGTTTCTTCTAAGACATATTAGAAATGCACGAAGAGTGCTCTGTGCATTCATGTGGTATGATACAATAGTTTCAGGTGCCTTGTTTACTAACTTTATCACATCAGCTCATGAAAAAAGGATTAGATTCACAGACTGGATCTGTTACAGTCAGTAAATATCAATCCTGAGTCAATCCTTAAGAGGTTAGGGTTTAAAGTAACTGCAGACTGTATCACAGTGTGTACGTGTTATGCTTTAGTACCTGTGTACTAGCTGTTTTCTTGCAGCTGATGTTGGGGGGCTCAAAGGACTGAATGGTTACACATGTTTGTTTTGGACTCCACAACCAGGCATTCTCTCCTTTTCCCTTGTGACAATCTTTCTTCCTTGTACAACTGCAGGAAAAGAAAGCAGACAAACATGGGTAATGAGCCACACAGCATTTGCTTTAACTGGACTGAATAGAGGTATCTACAACATAGCACTTGACAAAATTGGATAATGGAATATGCCATAATTAAAAAAAAATCTAAGACATACTTTAATAGAGATGCAAGTCACATGACCCATAGGAGCAATGGGTTTTAGTTTGTCTGACAGTACAAATTTCAAACTCTGTTGTAGTGTGGCAGTGTTATTACTTGTCCTTTCCTTTTCTGGACAAGAATGCCCAAATGATGGCTTTTGGTAATAAAATGAATCTAACAGACTTACCGGCCCTCCAACACACACCAGCCACAATATGGGTCCCGTTGGGACACACATGAGTGACAATCATTCTTCTGCTCACAGGCCTGAACTGACACTTTGGCGATCTACACAAAAGAGACGCAAGACAATCAAGACAACCTTTTTTCTGGATGTTTGCACACACAAAATTTTGATTAATATGTGCCGCACCTTTAGGACCCAAAGGTTATAATCAATAACTAAGAATTTGAGGTGTAAAGTAAGGGTGCAGCAGCTTGTCATACAGTATGTAGAGATATAAGAAGCACTGGTAGCAAAACCGTGTGCACAAAAATACACAACAAACTGCCAAAGACTATAGATATAGAAAGATGGTTCACTCCTATTAGTTATGAATGGGAGAAACTGCAACAAGCAATATGGCAGAAGACTTCTAAGTAAAGGAGCCAATAGCAGATTGATAAAGTCATTGCGTCACTGCAGCTGTCATTAGAGCTCCGGTTCCCATAGAAACCCGCGACTCACACTTAGGACTGCACATGTGCATTGGAAAAATAAGCTTTTTTGACACTATTTGAGCATAAGAAACAACATTTGCTTAGTGTTGCTGATTTGAAATATGTTATTTAATTGTGAGTTCGCCAAGCAGTTTTTGAGATTTCAGGATTCCCCCATTCAAATAGATAGAACTTGCCCGAAATAACTGTCTGAAGGTGTTGCAAATATGTGAAGAGACTTTGCTTTGTTTATGAAGTGAAATATGGCAGTTGACATGAATGATACACTTTAACTACTATGCTTTCAACTTCCTGCTTCTAATATACTAATATATGGGTCATCTTGTTCATTCATAAAAAGATTGACGGGAAGAGAGCACCTTACAGTCTTCTGATTGGCTAAAAGAATATGAATACAGCCAGCTGTTAGATTTTTGTAGCAGTTTACAGAGTCTAGGGATGTCACCAAGATGTGTGATATTACATGACATCTGTAAAAATTCTCTTTGTCATTCCATTAAAAAGAACAACAAAAAAAACCTTATTCAAACAGATTTTAACCAGTGGAGGATCTCTGTTGACTCAACGTTATCTAAGTGTTGTAGATGTGTTCATAAACGAACCTTTCTGCCAGTGGTGATGTACAAGTGGTCCAAAGATGAATCAAAAAAGAGGTTTTTGTTCACTGCACCATCTGTGCGTTCCCCTGGAATCCTGTGATAAAAGTCAGGGCGGCTGGGGTCAAGATGCACCTGCAAGCGAAAAGGTAATTCATTAATTTGTTTATTTTGAAAATGCTTTTATCCAAAATGACTTGCAAGTAAACACTGTATTACAGGGGTAGTACTGCTAGAGCAAGTCCCTGGTTTAAGTGCTCAAGTGGGCTCATAAATCACCCATCTTTGGGTTTGAACCAACAATCTTTTGGTTACCAGCCCATATTGTTAACCACGAAGCCAGACCACCACAGGGCTTAAGTGAAATTTAAAGAGAATAGAAACCAGACCCTGGTATGGGACTCACCTTTAAGACATCTGCTCCACTGGTTCCCAAGAATCCCACCGTATGCTCATTCTCCACCGCTACAGCTACAGCTGTCATCATGTCATTTCGGGTGTAGATGGGTTTGACGGACAGAGCGTACTCAGGTTTACTGGCTAGTGGAGATGGCAGGAACTCAGCGCCACATTTATATTCCTTTAGATTCGATTCCTTTTGTTGGGTGAAAATACACAACACATTCAAAAAGGTTGTAAACGACCACACAACATGGAAGTAGAGCTGAAGAAACACAACAGCTCACCAGTATTTTAGTCTTGCAGATGGCTTCCGTCTTGGAGACATAGGGTGAATAAACGGTTTTTGGTTTCTCGTCCCCCAGAACTTCTCCTTTATAGCAGGATCCAATCACCTCATCAAGCCTAGAGTTAATGCTGCTGAGTGGGTACATGCACAAGGCTGATCGACTGCTGTCCTCATCAACACTGAACACCGCAAATAGAACCTTATCGTTCACATTCGAAGAGGTGATAGTCCTAGCCAAATGTTCCCCAGGTTTGGCCAGATATGCCGCTTGGATCTTGTTGTACATGTTCTCCTGTTGTTCGCTGAGGGTGCAGTTGAGCTGAAGTTCGGTGTATGAATAATAATGATGATCATCCTCACACAGGCGCACTACAAAAGTGCTCTTCCTGCTGTCGCTGGCGCCCGAAGTGCGCGAAAACAGGAAGTAGATGTAGCCATTATCCTTGAATGCGTGGCGAAAGTCGTGGAAAAAGCGATGGGCATAACCGCTTGATTGCACAGAAGCTTCAACCATGTTCTCGAATACATCCATTTCCGAAACTTTTTCCTGCAGCAACCGAGTGCTAATGAGTTTTGAGCTATCCGAGCTACCGTAGCCCTTCCCCACTAGAAATACGCTAAGGTTAGTATTAGAATTAGCATCTGCATAATAAGAAATGACCCCCACTACTGCGACAGACTCCTCAGTGGTGGCCACGTATGTCTTCTCGCCTTTGGTGTCACTGTAGTACACCGTTTTTTCCACGCTGTTAAGGTTTAACAAGGAGCAGATGCCCCTGAAAAGGCTTCCGCAAACAACTAGGGTGCCATTGGCGGAGTTAACTAGTAGGAGTTTGTTGATGTTGTCCATTTCCTTTGCGTTGGTGCAGTGTGAAGTGATCGGTGGAGTGCATTGTGGGTTGTCATTCTTAGGGCCTGTTACAGCAATGCTCTCCTTCTCTAGTTTATAGTTCAGCTGATAGATCATATTTATGGCACCAAGGTAGATTCGGCCGGTTTGAGGGTCCTGAACAACATTGTTGATGACTGTATCAGAAGAGAATGGTTTTTGAATATCATCACAGTGAGATGAGCCAAAACACAGCAAAAGAGACAGCGCTGCCAGGGCCCTCCACGCCATCTTTTGAAGAGAGAGAAAGAAAACAAGATATATTTCATATTAGAGGCCAGCGACCAAATTACATGGCCTGTGCAAAAGTCATCACCAAACCGCTGGGGTGTTTGGATCTATTAATTTATTCAAACATACACACATTCCATGCATACAGTGACATTCAATGAACACACCTAGGGGAAAAAGAAGGAAAGCAGTTTCGTTAAAGCTGCAGTCCGCAACTTTTTTGTTTTAAAAATGTAAAAAAATTATATAATGAGAATATACAACATGAATCCATTTTCCAAACTGTGTTTTTGTCTTATCCTGAATCATTATGGTACACTTATAATAAGTGTTTATATTTGGACTATTGTGTGTGTTCTGTGTATAATAATTATGTATATATAAATACACATACATACATGTATAAATTTATGCATGTTTAAATAAATATATATATTTATATATATTTTATATTACATACAAATATAAATATTTTATATTACATATAAATATTTTATATATAAATCTAACATTTTTCTTAAATATACATGTATGTGTCTGTATTTATATATACATAATTATTATACACAGAACACACACATATATTACATAAACACAGACTTTTATTTTGCAAACGATTAATCGCAATTAATCGTTGCACATCCCTAGTGAAATTGTATCATTATATATATTTTTTTATTATTATATGCCAATGTTAGATCAGGTCTTAAAACTGCAGGAAGTAAAACTTAAAGTGTATCTACGAGTTCATGAAATTTATTATATTAGTAAAATGATTCCTAATTTTGAAAAGTATACTTAAATTTTTTTTAAATAATGTATATTATGTGTACAGTCACATGATGTATTGAAGGAAAATATGTCTTAATTTTTGCTTGATGGTTACACATCAAAACATTTTCATAAAATTTAATACGTTTTTCAAAACTTTTTTTCCTTTTTGGATTTCTTGGACACTCTCATTTGTCACTGACCTAATAGACTTGTCTTAGTAGGCCGCCCTAATGAGAAACGCAGTTGAAAACAGACATGCTGGAGAATTTTTTTGGTATACATTGTTATACTTTAGTGAAGTAAGCACTAGTCAGAAGTGGTACCAACAAAGACTAAGTTAAAAGAAAAATCGATCTGGCCTCTCAACTCTTCCCTCAGAAGGGTTGTAGATGGCAGCGTGATCTGACACGCCGATACAAGCGAAGCATTTCTAAAGAGGCTTGTCTTCCACCCTTGATCTCTTTTCATTCTCCTTTTCATCCATCCCCTCACCACTTCAGCAGGTCCTAAAAAACACTGGGGCGGAAGTCAAATGCTCATCAAAGGAATCACAAGGCAGTCTGATTCCAGCACAACAGAAGGTGGCTCAATGAATTATGGGTACACCCTCAGCAGGTGGGCCAAACAATCTTGTCCTACTTCCCGTAAACAAACTCTATGATAACCAGTATGCCATGCAAAGTTATTGTGTTAGACAGGAAGATTTAATCACAGTTGTTCCTTGTATGAACATTCTTGAGCTAATTTTAGATGTTTATGAGTTTCAAGTTGCAAAAGTAGTTGGGCAAATGTAACATTGACATGACCATTCATTCCATTACTAATACTACCCATAATTCCACAGGAACTGAGTCACATTTGCTTGAACATTGCGGCAATCCTCTGGAGTGAACTTCCACATAACTGACTGTGATGTTTAGATTGCCAGAGCACATACTTTCACTGCAAATCGAATGGCAGGAGTCTTTCATACACCACTATCCTACGCCCAGAACTCATAAAGAATTCATGTTAAGAGTTTAGCGGATATTACAGCTCTTATTGGCTTTAATGACGGGACTCCAGAGACATGATATGAGGCAGGGCAGCAGTGACGGCCTTTTTCTCTTTACTTAGTGTCTGTCAGAGCTCTGGCGTGCAGGGCTTGCAATGAGATTATAGGTTACTGTAGGGGGAGAGTGTTAAATTGTGCTTGTGTGTGACTGTCTGGTGTTAACTGTTAATGGGAGGCGGTCTTTGCTGCTGATTCAGAGCACAAGGGCAAATTGTCTGGGCTGTACGGCTTTAGAAAAATGCGACAGGAAGGAGAGGTTTTGGCAAATTGACAAGTTTCATTCTAATTATCTGGACTGATGATCTCTCTCCCCCCATACACAAGGTCAAATTATTAACAGAAACAATAATGCCATTATCTCAGTACAGACTTGATATTTGTGCTGAGTGTGCCATACGGCTCTGACTAAGGAAGCCATGTGATCACAAAAGAATGCAGTGTGCCTCATGACACACTCCTTGATTTGCATGTTAACACACACAAACATAAGTCATTAGCAGAGCTTGCTAAGGCAAGCTTTCCTATTGCTTGCTCATTCTCAGGCTCAAGTCTTAAAGTTCAAAAAACACTATTCTTATGAAAATGTAAAAACATTTCTTAAGATAAATTATAAAATGTTCATTATAATGTTCTTAAGAAAAAGCAAATCTTCAAAAAATGGCTTTGATTATCAATGGGTTCAAAAGCGATAAGGGGGAAAAAAAGAGAGATAAATCTCTTCTTGAGTTCAACAGAAATTAAGGTTCTTTATTGGAATCAAAAAAAAAAAAAAAAAAAAAAATCCATGGAAGCTTTCTATTGCACAAAAGGTTCTTGGAATGACATGAGTAAATGATTACAGAAGTTTTATTTTTAGGTGAACTATCCCTTTAAGTGTAAGGCTATGCAAACTTTAAAAGGTTATTTAAGAACTTTTTTAAGAACAAGTTTTTTTTCTTATGGACAATTTTAAGGCTTCAGAATATCACAGAAATTTTGACTTGGGTCAGCGCCCATCATGAACACCTTAGCAAAAACCCCTAACACCATGGCAACTTGTTGAAGACCACTTAGCAACAGCATAGTTACACCCTAGCAACCACCTCAAACACCCTAACATCATAACAGCGAAGTTCTCCAAGCACCAGTCACATTTTTTCAGAAAATCTAGTTTTATGTGACCACCACTCACCCTTTAAAACACTCAGTCTCAAAAAGAATGTGTAGGAAGTATGTTTGTGTGTGTCTGTATCACTGTGTTCCTCGGATTTACAACTGAGGGCATGGCTCAGATGGAATTTCCTTTATTTCTTGATTCTGTTCTGATCCAGAGCCAAACCAAACACATTTCTTCTAAATGACTTTAGGGCTATCTTTACCTGAGCTGACCGTAAATTAATTTGCAATGCAGCAAAAGTATGAAGGGGGAAAGGAGGCCTGCGTTTGATGCTCATGTTGTGATTGGGAATGTGTATTGCGGTTCACATAGGCAGCACAAGTGTGTTATTCCTTCTCTCTGCTTTAAGAAACAACATGATGGGTAGTTCAGTACACAAGCAAACAAGTGCTGAACCAGCACTACCATTACTGGGGGGTAGTACACTGAAATTTCTCTGCCGAGTTAATATTAAACCCCACATCTTCTCTCAAACTTGCTCGCAGACTTCCCCTCTTGCATACAAACTTTGTTTGACCCTTCATAGCAGCTTGTTTTTTGACACTCCACAATCAAGTTCAGCTAACTCATGCATCATTTACAATATTCCCTCACTGAATGGTCTTAAAAGTGATTTGTGTTCAAATACTGTACTTTCTTCTATCCAAGCTTAATATGTAGAGACACCTATAAGTAAACCATTCATAGGCTAATTTCCCTGAAAAACTAATGTTACAGGGAAATTGAGTCAGGATTCCAACCATTCCAACAAAGCAACATCAACCCAACCAATGAAGTTAGTTTGGGGCAGAGCTATCCGTTTGTCTAACCAGTGGTAGGTCAGGATTTGTTCTTTTTAAATCAAAAGGTCAAATTGGTTAACATGGTTCAATTAACCCCTACTGGTAGACGGATGTTACTACATTGTTCTGCTAACAAAAAGCAAGCAAATAAAATGACAATTTACTATACTAGGCCTTTACTTTGACTAGAAATAATACCGCAATATGGCTTAATGCAAAACTCAAAGACTGGTTTAATTAAATAAATATGCGCTTCCAGTTTCACTGAAACACTTTCATGATCTGCACAAGTGTAAATGAACTCAGCTGCGCATATATTTGTTTTTGCCAGCAAACCAACATTATTTTTATGAAATATTTCATTTTTTATTTTACCGTATCATTAAATTTTTTTTCCTTTTATCGTTGAGATGATATATTACAAACACACACATATGTTTTTCTTGGAGGGCTCTTAAAAGTGCACATGCTAACCAATGCTAACGTATAGATTTCTCCAGGTTCAAGGTTCTCCTTGGGACCTCTCCAAGGACCTACTTGGTTTGAAAACAACCATCGTTCAAGTGATTTCGTTTGCTGATGCAAGTGGCATAGAAATCACACACTTCACCTTTAAAATGTACTGTTTATTAATGCAGAGTAGGATGCCAGGTTCTGCCCTCCTGTCATGGCCGCCTCCGCCTTTGCTTTTCAATGACTGTCTCCATGGACGGCTCGGAATGATTGACGGGTGAGACCGGCAGACTAATTAAGGCTGGGATCAGAGGGACCACGAGTGGCTGGACATGCACAGGTAAAAGTGGGCCAGCATTGAAAGAACTCTTTGAATATGTAAAAGGGAGATATTTAAACTGGAAGACCTGCCTCTCAATTTGGCTCTGTCCCAAATGGCACATTCAAAGTGGACTTTGAAGTAAACGACTAAATGGTGTCACAATTAAGGTTCAAAAGGGTCCAATATATAATCTTAGCCAGATATATCAGACGGCGGCATACAAAATATTCAAATTCCTTTACTTTGTCAATGATCTGAATTTTGCCAATGCATCAATGAAAATTAAACGAAGAGCTTGCATTTTAATTTGTCCTTCACAGAAATCTATCATATGACTTCAGAAGACATGGAATATAGTGTACAGTTCATACAGACTATTTTTATGAAACATTTACGGTGCTTTTTTGTTATTTTGGAAATCAGCAGCACAGATCCTGATTCACTTTCATTTTGTGTATAACCACATCATTCTATATAAAATAATAATAATAATTTTAAGTTTTCTCCCATAAATGCTGATGGAATTTATCAACATCCTGACATTACCACTATAATAAAAGAAAACTTGACTATTGTTCATTTATTATATGTATATAATAGAATTGAATTTGATTATTTTATATTTTATAAAATAATAATAATTTTATAAATTATTTTATATATATATATATATATATATATATATATATATATATATAAATATATATTATAATATATATATATATATATATATATTATATATATATAAATAATATATATTATATATATTATATATATATATATATATATATATATATATATATATATATATATATATATTATATATATATAAATATATATATATATTTTTTTTTTTTTTTTTTTTTTATTATTATAAAGTATATACACTCTACATGTTCAGGTGTTTGACTGGAAAATGAAGGGACTAGATGCAGGACGGAGTGTTTAAGTGTTTTTACAATTGAACAAAGCTGTACTGAGGCGCTTACAGATTAAGGTTAATAGCAAGAATGCCCTTGTCTAACGTGTGTGTGTGTGAGGGAAGAAGAGAGAGTGAAGGAGAGTGTGTTCACTACCCAGCTGGTCCCAATCAAGTGAGAGACGAGTGCAAAGGTTAAGGTAATTACTCTGGCTGGAAGTGAACTAGTTCAGGGCTCTGATGGTCGCCAGGAGGACAAAGGGGACAAACAAACAGATAAAGAGCATCTCTCTGAAAATAGAATGTAGACAGACAGCATGTATTTGTGCCTTTATGAAGCTGCTGAATTTACCCCCTTCCTCATTAGCGTTCCTGAAACATCTCTATCACAATCTCTGCCTCTTGCTGTCTTTCCCTCTCGCACTCCTGCTTTTTTGCACTCAATCACTGGTGCTGCAGATAATCACTCCATTCTACAGCTGTCAGCCTCAGAGAGAGAAAGTGAATGGGAGATGAAAGTGAGTGAAACACGTAGCCCAGGCTTTCATAAGCCAGGTTTGAGCGCAGAATGCCCAAATGCAGTTTAGTTTCATAAATCTCTTCAAAAACAATTTTGATGCAATTTGTCAGCAACACATCAACTGCTGTTACACGGGCAGGGATCAAAGCGAGGCGTGCGTGCGCGAGTGTGATGTGCATGCTGTAAGATCGTAGGATCAACGGAGTCGTGAGGATAGAGTCTGTTATGCTAATGTAATCTAAACGACTCTTGTTAAGGACAGAGTTCATTAATGCCCTGATATATCAGCCCATCCCCGTTAATCTCCAAAACGAGGCATTATTTGGTATTCATGCTGCACTCTAGACAATTTGGAAATCTCTTACTACTTGAAATAACCACTGGAATGGTGCTTGAGGTCACACATCTGATGCACCATTTGACGTTATTTCAAAGATGGCAGCAACTTGGACAACCAGAAACAGCAAGGCTGCAAAATTACTTTTTAAGAATACAAACGGTAATAAGTAACTAAAATTCAAATATTTAAAATTTGATTTAATTTAAAATTCTAAATTCAAAACCCTTAAAGTTCAAATATTTTAATTTGCTGGGCTTTTAGTACAGCGACAATAAAAAGCCAATTATTTGACTTTAAAAACAATTTTGTCTTTATACATTTTCATTTTATAAAAAGTTTTATATAATGTGTTATTTTTCCATTGTACTTTATTATTTATGTATTTTATGGGTATTTATTTTATCGTTTAAAGCACTTTAAATCAACTTGAAGGGATAGTTCACCCAAAAATGAAAATTACCCCATAATTTACTCACCCTCAAGCCATCCTATGTGTATATGACTTTCTTCTTTCAGACAAACACAATTATATTTTTATATTCAAAATATCGCGGCTCTTCCAAGCTTTATAATGGGAGTAATTATAGGATGTGATTTTCAAGTCCAAAAAGTACATCCATCAATCATAAAACGTACTCCACGGGGCTCAGGGGGGTCAATAAAAGCCTTCTGAAGTGAATCAATGCATCTATGTAAGACAAATATCCTTATTAAAAACGTTCCACTTGTATCTAAAAAGTGTTAATTTGTTGTTGAAATATAATCATTTATACATAGTGGCTGTCATTTTCACGACATACATTAAATAATCAAGGCATCACTAAGAAGTTAAGTAAAATACGCATATAGGCTAATACAGTGCATATATTAAGTGAAAGAGTTCATTTCTCTGGCGAACTAACAAGCTGTTGACACTGAATGGCTTTTCTGAGGTCACTGCTATACGTGACATTGTTTACAAGCTGTTTTATGGTGATGTCTTTCCGCCGTTGAAACACTGAGCGATTACATGAGATATGACCGTTTGACATTGTTGTATTCATTGTGTACTGCTTTCATCTTATCCATTAAGTTTGCAATGTAATGCATTCGGTACACACCTGGATCGTACTGAAAGCCCTGCACCGAAACGGTTCGGTACAAATTCATGTACCATTATACCCCTAATGGGTATTGGTACATGAAAATATATCCACCTCTGCAAGTCTCTTCATGTAAATGTGTGAGACTTTAGATTCATTATCCGCTATAAGTAAATAACTTAAAAAATAAATTGAAGCATCAGTACAGTAATTTGCACTGCACTCCAGAAAGTTTATGATTATGATAATAAATTAAAATAATATGATAACAAACATCAGTTTGCAATACCAAGCAGCATAAACTACAATTTTTCCACATCTAAAATAACTGGAAGCCTTGCACATTCAAGATAAAAATGGCTGTGCCTGCTGGTAATGATAAAAATAAGGTGGATTAGCTGCCATTATATTTATTTGCAATGGGATCATATTATTTGTGCGTCCTTGGCATCAATAAAAAAGTGCCTAAACAGGTCAACCTTAAAGGGTTAGTTCACCCAGACAAACTAAAAATCATAAACCTCCAAAGCAGTGTTTTGAAATCGGCCCATCACTATATTGTTGAAAAGTCATTATTTTTATTTTTTTGCGCACACAAAGTATTCTCGTCGCTTTATAATATTAAGGTAGAACCACTGTACTCACATGAACTGATTTAAATGTGTTTTTAGTACATTTATGGATCTTGAGAGAGGAAAAACCATTGCTGTGAATGGAGGTCTCAATGAGCCATCGGATTTAATCAAAATATCTTAATCTGTGTTTCGAAGATGAGCGAAGGTCTTACGGGTGTAGAACGACATGAAGGTGAGTAATCAATGACATTATTTTCATTTTTTGGGTGAACTAACCCTTTAACTAACAGCCTGCATAGGTATGCAGCAAGAATATTAAGTAAATAGCATCAATTTCTACAGTCTGGGGCGATACGTTCTTTCACCGTGATTCCGATTCCACATTCCCTTATTAACATGAATAACTTAAACACTAACAAATGTCGACAAGTTTGGCTCCTTTGCATTCTGCTACTCCGAAACAAACTCATGGCATGCACGTATGCACACAGACACACGCAGGCAGTGGCGTGGAGCTGTGTCATCTCTCCCAGTGGCTCATGGAGAACAGCAGGCATGTTGATTAAATTTGACTGCTCATTGTGCCGAATCTATAATTCTCTCCACTTCAGTGCCTTCAACAAGCTAAGAATACAGAGAGGATCCCCTGAGCCATTACCTCAAATATGCACACACACACACACACACACACAAAGTTAAGGGATTGTCTTCGCACCTCCGTGTGCCTCGAGTTCACACGAATGAAACCTCGACATGAATACAAATAGTTTACAACGTGCGCCGTTATGTGCGAGTGTGTATTCTGAAGCATTTTAAAGTACTTTTATCTGGCGTGTCCATGATAATATAACAAAATTGAATACTAAAGAACTGTTCGCTTCAGAGTGCCCTTGAAGTAATGCTAGGGTAGATGGTAACCACTTAACGCTAGCTGTGAGCGATTGTGCACGTGTGCTAGCATGTTAACAAAAGACAGAGAGAGAGAGAGAGAGAGACCACTGGAAAGGAAGAGAGGGAGACAATCAGAGACAGAGGAAGCCAAGTACGACTCGGCACCGCCGCAACAAGGCCGTCTTTGTGTGTGTGTCCTCTGGTGGGATCGTGCCCCTGATGGGAGTGTAAAATAACACAGCGATCCACATTCCAGACTATCGGCCGGCAAATTTTGCTTCGCTTGCCAGCTTGAAGAGCAAAAACAAGCATTTAGATGGAGGAATAGAAGCTAAATGAATGAACGGATGGGTGAATAAGCAAGTGAATTGCTATGGCCAGAAGTATGTGGATGGATGCCTCTTTCTAATTAAAGGGATAGATCGTTCAAAAATGATTTACTCAACCTCATGTCGTTCCAAACCTGTATAACTGACTGGAGAACACAGAAGACGATAATTTGAAAATTATTTAGTTTTTAGTTCAGTACAATGAATGTTAATGGGGTCCAATGTTGTTTTGGTCCCGATTGACTTTCACTGGACTAAGAAAAAAAACAACAACAAAAAAAACAACCATACAGTCATTTAATCTTTGCAAATTACAGCGCAAGAAAATAAATCTGCAGAAAAACCCAATGCAATGCATAACTGAAAAGAACACCTAATCAATTCCTTCATATTAACAGTACATTTTTTGGAATTTTTCTTAAGAGAGTAACATTAATAGTGGATTTCAGGTGTAATCCTGTGGTAACCAAGTTAAAATATAGTTTGTTGAATAGTGTAGGGGGCAAAAAATTTTCTCTGCAAGGCAATGAAGCAAGCAAAAGCTTCCTAAAGCATTATCTATCCCTCCTTTTCCATCCCTCTCTCCCTGTTTTCCCTGCAGCTATGGAGTTTACTGCAGAGATAACGTATCTTTTCCGCTTGATAGGTTTCCTAATTGCTCTCACTTAAACACACAACCAGCAGCTCCATCCAGAACACATTGTATTAATAAATTACACTGGGGTTTAATTAGCCGAGGCTCCAATGCCGCAGGCCAACACATGCGCACACACACACACCTTATTAGGTGTGACTCCTAGAGTCTGTCAACAGAAAAGTCTCCCTATTGCACAGGATTGTGGGTAAAAGTCAATAACTTTACCAGGGCTGACAGATTCAGCAGTCTTCAGAGAGATGGGGAAAGAGATGGAAAGAAAGAGAAAGTGATTATTACTGCTAAAGAGGGTTTTTGGGAGCAAAAAAATACAATAGAAATCTGTCAGAAAGATCACACAGGGGTCAATTCAATTTACCCAGAGCTGAATTTATTCATAAAACCGCTGACTAGTGATAGACGACATATCGGGCAGGTCAAATAACCAGTGGATATTGTGAAATTATTGAGACTGGCTAATTGTCTTGATTAAAAAGAAGTGGTAGTGCCCCCTCTGTGTCAGTCACAAAACTGCCTTATCGGTGGATACTAAAGTAAATTCGATTTTATTGCTCATTTGAAGTTTATATATATATATATATATATATATATATATATATATATATATAATAATTTATTATTATTATTTACTTATTTTACTAATTATATTTTATATATATATATATATATATATATATATATATATATATATTTTTTAGTTAAATAAGTAAATAATAAGTTTTAATACAGCAATTCTTATTGCATCTTAGTTACTATCATTACCATGCATTTATATCAGCATTTGGGGTCGACCGATATTGGGTTTTTAATGGCCAATGCCAATATAGAGTTGGGTGGCCATAGGCTGATATACAGTTAAGCCAATATATATGATATTGCATAAATGGGCAGTAAATCAGAAACAAAACGTTGCCGCAAAAAAAGAACAATATTTGACATAGTATTATTACATAATAATAAATTATTTATTGAATACTAATATATTAAAATGTCTATACTGAAAATAATCAGCAAATAAAAAATTGATATAATTAAAAATAAAAAAAATATCATGCAAATCTTTTTATGTTTCACTAGAGACATTAATATTTTTATAAGACTACTGGTCCCACTTTATATTAGATGGCCTTAACTACTATGCACTTACATTTAAATTAATCATTTGATACAATGCACTTATTGTGTACATACATGTTTCTACATTGTGCTTATATTTTAAAAATACCTGCATGTAATTACATCTGTAATTAATTTCTGTAAGTACATTGTTGACCCATCCTTACACCTTAACCCATCGTTAAACCAACCCATATCACCAACCCTGTCCCTAATTTGACCCATATCCCACCTCAATAGCAGCAAAAGTGTTTTGCAATACAATATGAACACAATAAATACACTGTACTTATTGATAATGCAAGTATATAGTTAAGGCTACCTAATATGAAGTGGGACCAGACTACTTCCTCCTGGTGATCATTGGCAGCTCCTCATAATGTAGGTGATTTCAGTTTTTAATATCCTTGTAGGGACATTTGAACCCTAGAATGTAAGCAAAATCTGACCCCCCCACTACATGGTGACCTACTTTACCCTGAACTGCACCTCTTTAAACTTTACTCTGTGGATTATAGGGGATTAGATAACATTTTCAGGGGGCAAATTATTCGGCATAGCCCTAATGAACGGACTTTAGCCATCACATTTATAGTTCTTGTACTTGGACCGTAGAACATGTCGTCAAAACCCTCATGCCACTACACTCATTACGAAGGATTTAAGGAGCCTCCGTAATTTCCATAATGAATAAATTCCAATAACCACAGCTGCAGGCATTAATACTTCACAAATCCTCTATGGCTAACCCACTGTATGACCCACTATGCCTAATGCCAAAGGGGCTTTATACAGGAAATCCATCTAATAAGAAATACTGTGGTCAGTTCTCACACTCTGTCACGCATCGTCATTCCCACCTAAACCTTAGCTGCTCGGGTCTGACGGCTCACCCTGAACATTTTCAGTTCAGTAAAATACATTTACTTTCTATTGACTGCAATATACTTTAAGCAAGGTGAGCATTTCCTGTTAAATGATGATTGACTATTTATAAATCTACGGTGTCATGTAACAAGAGAGAATCCATTGTAAATATAGCAAAACTAACACACAAACTTCCTAAACAACAGGGCTCAATAATAAGGATGACCTGATGGCCTTGGGCCAATGTGAGAAAGTTAAAAGACAGCTGATGGACCCTTATGCACGATGATCATGTGTTTTTGTGACTTAAACATCTGGATTTCTATGATGTACTGAATGTGCTGTTGTGAATTATGCTGAATTAAAATGTCTCCAAGTTAATGTATCTAGCTGGCTATTATAAATGAGGATTGGTTGAAATCGCAAGAATGACTTGTGATAGTCTTGGAATCATCAGTTAGAAAGGGTTGAAAAATTATAAACAAATCAGTAATGTTCTGCAGCATATGCCATCGTTTTTATCACTCAGTGTAAGATAGATATTATGTCTGTATGTATGTGTATGTGTATATATATATTAATTAATATATATTATATATATATTATATTAAAATTAAGAGACCACTTAACATTGATTTCTGAACTTGAAGTGGTCTCTTAATTTTTTCCATAGCTGTGTATATGTGTATATGTGTATATGTGTATATATATATATGTGTATATATATATATATATATATATATATATATATATATATATATATATATATATATATATATATATATATATATATATATGTATATATATATATATATATATGTATATATATATATATATATATATATATATATATATATATATATATATATATATATATATATATGTATATATGTATATATATGTGTATATATATATATATATATATATATATATATATATATATATATATATATATATATATATATATATATATATATATATATATATATATATATATATATATATATATATATATATATATATATATATATATATATATATATATATATATATATATATATATATATATATATATATATATATATATATATATATATATATATATATATATACACACACACACACATATATATACACATACATATATACACATATATACACATATATACACATATATACACACACAACCGTTTGTGTTTGGGGTCAGTAAGATTTTTTTAATGTTTTAAAAGAAGTATCTTCTGCTCACCAAGCCTGCATTTATTTGATTAAAAATACAAACAAAACAGTAATATTGTGAAATATTATTCCAATTTAAAACAGCTGTTTTCTATATCAATATACAGTAAAGTGTAATTTATTCCTGTGATCAAAGCTGAATTTTCAGCATCATAACCAGTCTTCAGTGTCACATGATCCTTCAGAAATCAATCTAATATGATGATTTGCTGCTCAAGAAACATTTATGATTATCAATGTTGAAAACATTATTTACATTTTTATTTCATGATGCTATGATGAATAGAAAGTTCAAAAGAACAGCATTTGTCTGAAATCTAAATCTTTTGTAACATTAAACACTACCGTTCAAAAGTTTGGGGTCAGTAAGAAATTTAATTTTATTTTTGGGGGATAGAAATAAAATTAATCAATACTTTTATTCATCAAGGATGAGTTAAACTTATCAAAAGTTACAGTAAAGTCAATTATAATGTTAGAAAATATTCTATTTTAAATAAATGCTGTTCTTTTGAACTTTCTATTCATCAAAGCATTTTGAATAAAATTTGTACACAACTGTTTTCAACATTGATAATAATAATGAATGTTTCTTGAGCATCAAATCAGCATATTAGAATTATTTCTGAAGGATCATGTGACACTGAAGACTAATGATGCTGAAAATTCAGCTTTGATATCACAGGAATGTGGGTAAGTGGATGGATGGATGGAAATGTGGGTGAATGGATGGATGGAAATGTGGGTGAATGGATGGAAGGAAATGTGGATGGATGGATGGATGGATGGATGGATGGATGGATGGATGGATGGATGGATGGATGGATGGATGGATGGATGGATGGATGGATGGATGGATGGATGGATGGATGGATGGATGGATGGATGGATGGATGGATGGATGGATGGATGGATGGATGGATGGATGGATGGATGGATGGATGGATGGATGGATGTTACCTCAGAATGTACCGCTCAGGGAAACCTTGCGTTTTCACATTTTAATTAAAACATTTAGTATGTTTATATGTTTATAAGCCATTTTCCTCATGGGAACCACACAGTGTATTTCACGTTTTATTATCCTTGCGGGGACATTTGTTGCGCTCAATGAAGGCAAAAGCTGACCTTCAAACACCTTAATCAGTCAGCGCTACATACTCAGAGCGCTGATTCTGATTTTGAAGTGGTTCATAATTGGACCAGCAAAAACCACCCACGAGCACATCCACCAAGGCATTATGGAAGAGTCTTTCCAAAGCCCTTTAAAAACAAGCGATGAGCATTCACCGAGAGTGTGTTTGCCCATGTATAATACAAACAGTGGATGATTGATGTCGAATGGTATTAGGACGATGTTTGCTGATTTATGGTCGTCTAAAAGGCGAACATGGTACATTATGAATGCAATACCAATTACAGCATTTACATGCCAACATCTGTGTTTTGAGAGAAAGAATGTGTGTGTGTTGCAATGAAGGCAATATTTTTCCTAGTAGACAGACCAGACCTTTTCTGTTTACGCTCTGTGTCTTATGCAATTCCTACATTTACAGCAGAAACACATCGGGAACTTTCTGTTGCTTTTATGCTGAGCTATTTTCTATCCCTTAAACCTAAACTTCAAGCACCTTTCAGCTTTTTTTTTTTTTTTTTTTTTTTTTTTACATTTTCAAGACATTAAGGGCGTTTTCCCGTAAATCATTTGCTTTGTTCCAAAACGGGGATTAGAATGGTTACAATTTTGCAATTCCGTTTTGGTTTGGTTTTCTTTCTCAAAGCAACATTTCTAAATAGTCCAAAATGTGTCAATACAAGTCAAGTGTGAGTAAACTGTCCTCTCATTGGTCAGAGCTCACCTGCTTATGTTCCGGGATTCCGCTCATAGCGGTCAGCCTTCAGGATAAACAGACACCAGCTCCACAGGCTTATTGTGGATTTCTGTGTAGCTGTTGTTATATTACTTTATCTGTATTTTTATGTGATTTGGACAGTTGCTCTGAAATATGTATTTGACCAAATTTCAATTAGGCATTTCACTTTGTCTTTACTGCAGATCCACAATTCATTTTGAGAGGCATTAGCAAAAACACTTCTCACACAATGTACTTAATTACCCATCATGTATTGTGATACAGCCTGGTTCATTGGATTGGGTTGGATTGCTTTCTCACCACAAGCGAATCACTCCAGAGTTTGAATTTAAGCGAGCATAGACCACCTCATTAAGGCGATCTCGCAGATCTGAATGTGATTGCAGTGTTCATATATGCCTAAATGAACCAAACTAAGAGATAAAATGAACCTGGTTCTGAAACAAACAGTCCAAACGAGCCATGGATAATTTTTTTTTTTCACACAAAAAAGGTCCACAAATGCATGGATTCAGATGGGGACATCTGATGCTGACAGAGACCAGAAACCAGATGCACACACACAGGATTCAAGGCACTCCTGAAGACACATGCCACTGTTTCAAGACATACACACACTGTTTCAGGATGACACATGTTTCATCATCCAGAGAGCATATTGCTTTTTACAATCTCCCAATATTTCCTTGTTCTCTGTCTATCTATCTATCCATCTTGCATTAACTCTTCCAGACTTTGTGCCTGTATCTTTTCTGTTGTATGTGTCTCAGTTTTATGCCCACCAATGTGCCTCTGGACTGTAAAAAAAGAAATTAAAACTACTGTATTAAAGGGCATTACATTCAGTCATACACATATAATCACTAACAGGAGTTTGTTTTGTGGTAGAAGCAGGGTTGATGCATGTAGCTTTTAATGGCTTTTTACTACTTCAAGAGAAAGTGATTTCTAGAAAAGCGGTTGTGTACACAGTGACGGTTATGTAGCTGTTTTTGTGAATGTTTGGAATAGCATGGCTGATTTAGATGGAGAGGTTTTTGAAGTTATCAGCTGGAAAAAAATGATTGAGTGTTGCTTAGAAGTGGCAGAACTTTTTTTTCTTTTTTAATAACGTTGTGGGGTTGAGTGGCCAGGGAGTTTAGGAATTAAACAATAAGCTCTTAACACACTTTCATTTTATACTCGAGCAAGATAAGCAAGTGGTTGAAATGCAATTTCTTAATTTATGACTCACAAGCATGAATGGTTTGGTGAAGAACCAGTACAGCCAGCAGGATGGATTACACAATCAGAGAAACTGACATGTTTGGAACAGAAATGCAGAGTTACAGTTTGTTTTGTGTGTATTTGTATGTGTGTATGCATAATAATGCATGTTAGCAGAGAGAGTTGTGTGGTATCTTGCTTAGTTCAAAAGGAAAAACACATCAACATAATTAAATATCGAACCATAATGACAGGTCACAAACATGCAGAGAGATTGCATGCAATAAAATAAATCACATGTACATAGTACAAGGGGTTCATGAAATGCAACCCAAATGTAACCATATTACAAAAAAAAAAACACTGTCACTGTTTGACTAGCTTGACCACCTTAGGCTGGCATGACCTGGTTTTTCCAGCAATTCCCTTTCACACACTTTTCTATGCAGAAAGGAGGAAAATCAGCTTTGGCTTCTTCTGCGTTTACGAGTCAACGTGATTTAGACAGCAAAACCAAGTAAGATTCCCAATGCCACCCTCTCTCTTCAATAGAATAACCACATACATCTCCAAAGAACTGCCCAGAACCCATACACCATATTAAATCAGGAATAATAACTGCTGTAACTGTAAATAGAAGAGACAAGTGGTTATTTTAGTTTGAGCCATTGTGCTGCTTAAGCTGTGTGAGTAGGCTAATCGCTAATGCTAGCTCATGTGATGAGGCAAGAGGAAAATCTCTAATCTGTATTACAATACACTTTCTATTCAAATTCCCCAAAAGAATGGGAGGAATAATGCTGCGTTCCATTCAAAGTCAAATATGCAATATTTCTATTTGATATCTCTGGCTTCCTAGAATATAACTATGCTAACACTTCAGTATAAGGAACACATATTCACTAACTACAACATTTGCCTCAGTTAACTCCTAATTTACTGCTTATTAATAGTTAGTAAGGTAGATTTTGTATAATAACCCTGAAATAAAGTGTTATCTAACATTGTTTTGTACAACACATGACAGATGTGTAAAGAAGAAAATGGCAATGCTAGCACATGTACAATTACGAAAAAGGGAAGATTCATTTAAAAGTGTTTTTGCACAACGGTCTTTGAATATGTTTGCTAAAGAGAATATACAGTAATGTATTAACTTTTACTTTTGATGTTTTTTCTTTGCTTAAAAGTGGCTCCCTGAGTGCTTCTATATTTGCTCAATGACATATAACCTCATCTAAATCAATATTGAATATTCCAACCAATTTTCCATGATGAAATTCAACTTAATTTCATTCTATCACAGATTTTCAAATGGGATGCTAGAAATTGTGACTTTATGATATGAATAGAACCCAACATAAACAACAACTGTATTTATATATAATATAAAATATATAATATATAAGTCAAACTGAAGGTTAAAATTTCAAATATTTGACTAATTTTGACCCAGATAAGCAAGAGATAATGAGAAAGAGCTAGTTTGAGAGTCACAATTGCCTACTTTACATCTGATGCGGTCCAAACACCCAGCTGCTGATCTGTACAGCAGATATACAGTAAGAAAGCAGGGCATTTTCAAGCTGCCTGGAGCTCTGTACAGGCTGTGTGGGATTCTGCACTGGCTGCAATGCTCTGATAATTTCTTAATAGGCTGTTGAAAACCAATTCAGCTTATAGGGAATAATGCAGAAACAACTTAGCAGAAATAGAGGGAAAAAGAGAGAGAAACATTTCAGAGACAGGTACTGAGACCCGTGACTCATTGCACCAGAGATTAAAGGGTGATGACTGCAGTCAAGTTCAGACTGGTGGTGGCAGCGATATCCATTAGTGCACAATTACTATAATCAGTATGTGTGTAGATTGGTCCACCCCCAACCCACTTGCACACACACACACACACAGCCTAAGTCCACAGGTTTCGATTGTGGAGAAATCTGGGCTGTGATCTCATCAGCAATGACAATTTATGCATGCAAAGAGTCTCCATCTGGCTTTGACCGGTGGGCTTACATTATGATCCATGCTTCATATATTGAGCATTATAGAAATGAAAACTGAGTATTGATTCAATTTAATAAAAAAGCATAACATGAACACATTAGACGCTAGACACTTTAAGTGAACCTCAGGAAGCAGGTGGATGGTTTAAAACAAGCAGGCTGCAGCACTTAGACAGCAGCATAATTTTTTAATAGGCAGTCAGAGGAAGTGAGAGCGGTTATATTTTACTCTTTCTCTTCCTACTGCTATTTCTGAGGGATTTCACAATTTGGGGTTTTTAAAAACTCCTCTACCAGTATTAATGGGGATTTGAAAGTCTGATACAAGGGCAACAAAAGTGAGGAAAAAATGAGTAATGCATCACACACAAACAAAAGGATATAACCACTTTACTGCACTGGTACTCAATATTTCTGTGCTATGACCATTGTGCTATGACCGTTACGTTACGTTACGTTACGTTACGTTACGTTACGTTACGTTACGTTACGTTACGTTACGTTACGTTACGTTATATGTTATGTTATGTTATATGTTATGTTATGTTACGTTACGTTATATGTTATGTTATGTTATATGTTATGTTATATGTTATGTTATATGTTATGTTATGTTATGTTATGTTATATGTTATGTTATATGTTATGTTATATGTTATGTTATGTTATGTTATATGTTATGTTATATGTTATGTTATATGTTATGTTATATGTTATATGTTATGTTATGTTATGTTATATGTTATGTTATGTTATGTTATATGTTACGTTATGTTATGTTCTATGTTATGTTATATGTTATATGTTATGTTATATGTTATGTTATATGTTATGTTATATGTTATGTTATATGTTGTTCTGTGTTATGTTCTGTGTTATGTTATATGTTATGTTCTGTGTTATGTTCTATGTTATGTTCTATGTTATGTTATATGTGTTATGTTATATGTTATGTTATATGTTATATGTTATGTTCTATTTTATGTTATATGTTGTTATGTGTTATGTTATATGTTATGTTATATGTTATGTTATGTTATATGTTATGTTATGTTATGTTATATGTTATGTTATGTTATATGTTATGTTATGTTATATGTTATATGTTATGTTGTTCCATTTTATAACAACCTAAGTGAAAAGATGCATATGAATTTCCGAATTTCTTTGTATTTGCAGTTTTCCCTTTTGCTTTAATGACAGCTCGGAGTCGAGCACTCAGACATCTGTCAAACCCCCGGAAATGATGACTAGCGGAATAACTGTACTTCTGTCGAGTAAGCGAAAGGATCCATCTTCCTCTGGTTCAGCTCTCATAACTTTTGCTTTTAATATATCTGACAAAGTGCCCGAATCGCACTCTCTTTCCCAGGCTAAGAAAATCATTTCTAAAGAAACAATATATCATTTCAGAGAAAGTGAGACAGAATAAGAGAGTGTACCGGAGAGATTTGTCCTCCCTTCTGCAGTTTTAACTTTGCATCCAGTGGAAAGATCAGAATAGGGAAGATGCACGTCTGAGATAGCAGGAGGAAGAGGATGGAAGAGGAAGGAGAATCGATACTCTGTCAGAGCTGAAGCTCCTCAGCGGGCGGCTTGGGACACGGCCAGTCTCACCACATCTGACAGCTAATTGTTTCTCAGGAGCTTCCAGAAAGACACTGTCACAGTGAGGGTACACAACCGTATTATTATCAAAATACCAAGTGACACAGTGAAAGGTCAACAGAATCGTTACGTGTCATACCTGTCTGTGTCTGCCAAAGACACAGAAAAAAGAAGAGATGTGGAGAGGCATGCGGAGAAGAACTTGTCATAACGCCAAGACCTGATGTGACCTCAAGTCTGAAGAAAAAAACCCTCAACAAACACAGAAGAATTTTACAAGTCAATTAAAACCTCATTTGGAGGCCAAAGTCTGTGTCAAGACAGCCAACGGAGGCCTGCAGATTTCCTTTCAGCAGCTCACTCTCATGACCTCTGAACTCAGTGCTCTCATTTATCGACCCAGTTGTAGACAGACAAGAGGCGGTTTACTTGAAGGGATATGGCCTGTCAGGACATCATGCATTAGCTAAAACAGCAAAATAAGATATTTTTGGGAGAAAATTAATGGTGCTCACTGGTGCAATACTCACTGCCATGCTAGGGTGTTCTGAGTGGTTGCTAGGGTGCTGCTAAGTGGCTGTTAAAGTGATTTTTATGCGATTGCTAGGACATTCTGGGTGGTTATCATCGGCCTAAAGGCCCGTTCACACAAAGAATGGTAACTATAAAAGACACTTTTATATTAGCATCGACACAAACACACGATAACATTCTGTTTATTATAAATTTGCACTGCATTTATGTCAGTTATGTTAAAGCTCTTTAAAGTCTAATGGATTCTTACTGGCTGTCAATGTTATTACTCGGTCATCAGCTGGAAAAATTTGTTCTGAAAGTGATTCAAACAATATTGTTTCTCTGTGTCGTTATTGTTATAGTTGTGGTGTGTACAGCTGATGGAAATCACACAGGACATAATTGCTTAAATATTAACAGGTTGGTATATGGTAATCTCCATTGATAGACAATGATTTATCAGTAATATTTTACTGGGGCACAGTGGTATTTCACAAGGGCTATTGTCCTTGGTGTGAATGTGAAAATTCTTGTGGCCTCTAGTCAAAAGTGTCCTTGATATTCCTTTCCCTAAAAATGGCCTCAACAACCCACATTTTTTGAAGTATAACTGATGTCTGTAGCACAAAAAGTGCAGGATAAATTCAAAAATGTAATACTTAAGTTTTGTGTGTATTTAAATCCATAACTCTAGTTGGAACAATAAATATGGGGATGCTAAATACAAGCCTATGTGTAAAAATGTCAAATTTTAAATAAGAGGATAAAAACTGTGTGTTGGTAAATTTATTACGATTAAAGTTGGCTGAGGCAGATGGTCTGTCTTTGGTTCGCCACAGTGAATTTGTTTTACCGAGCAAATGCTCAGACAGAAACCAGCTCTAATTCATTTACCCGTTCATCCCCCTTCACATATTCACCTCACTCTCGCTCGCTCTCCTTCCAATCTTTCTGTCAGCTCCTCTGGGTCAAATTACCCCCGCCAGGCATGACGAGATTTTGATGCTCTCCCTCCGTTTGGTGCCCTGAAAGCTTTAAATCGAACTATGATGCAGGATCAACTCCAGAGCCAAATACAAGTCTGAGAAACTTCATGGAAGCTGAACTCAGATCAAAAACTAAAGGAGTATTACTGTCTGTCAGGATCTCAAGGAAAACAACTTCCCCTCCCCCTCGTTCACCATCCAGCGGGTTCCGAACCAGTAAAGCGTTCCATCTCCGCTGACATGTTGTGTCATGGCCTCTCTGCTAGATCATGGATCGTGGAATAGATTACAGCAGTTCAGACTTCTGGGATATATCACAACTATTACTGCTGAGAGAGCAAATATATCCATCAAACCAAGTCTTGAGAGAGAAACTCTTGCTCCAC
Source organism: Chanodichthys erythropterus (assembly GCF_024489055.1). NCBI lineage: Eukaryota > Metazoa > Chordata > Actinopteri > Cypriniformes > Xenocyprididae > Chanodichthys > Chanodichthys erythropterus. The sequence goes on from NC_090228.1 coordinate 12,524,305, forward strand.
TCCAAAACCTAAAGAGCTGATTACTAAGGCACCATTTTAAAACTTGAAGGCTGTTCCAAAAGATAGAGATGTTCAGATGTTTTAGCCAAAGTCCAAGGCAGCATCATATGCATCCTTCACAGAAATGGCAATGCCAGAATTCACTGCGAAAGTGTCAGTGAAAACAAATGCAAGATGGCAGACGAGGCAAAAGAAATACTGACTATAAATAAGCTTGAATTTCATTAAAACTGACTTACTAAATTGTAAGTACTGATAAAAAGTTAATAATTAAAAGTAATATTTTACCTAATATGTGTGTACTCTATGCATTATCAAATATCATGTTATTAGCTTAGCAACATGCTAATAAACAACTGCAAGACAAGTCTCCCATGAGATGACGCACAAGTTGGTGTTTATGTCGAGTGTTACAAAATCAAATCAGTCATATACAGTATAAGGATCTGTCTTGGAAGGTAATAAGTCAGCTAAGTTTTGAAACAGAACATCTGAAAAGAGAGGAACATGCGTCTTTCCTGATACCATCTTCCTTTGGATCTATGACCAGGCTTTGGGTCTATTTATTGAAAACTGCCCTTTTCTCTCCATCCCCTCCACTCTGGCTTCCCTCTCTCACAGATTATGAACTAGTGGGGAGGACAGGTGAGTCCGCCTATAATTCTTCCACAGCAGAGGGTCGATAATTTCAGGAAGGGGCTATATATCTGACTCCATTGCTTATTATTACACAAGGGCTATAATTCCCCAGCTCTTGATGTATAAGACTGCAGAGTTTCACTCTATCAGAGTCACCTGGCTAAACTATGGCTTCCCACAATGCAACTAACAAATAGGAAACGCTGGCAGAAATGCATACTCTATACATAAGGTCCAAAATTAACTGTTTGCCACATTTGCCAATGGAAAATTAGAAGATTTTTGCACTGTTTGCAAATACATAATTTAAAAAATGCATATAAATAAATATAAAGTAAATATATTAATATACAAGCAGGGCTCAACGCTAAGGATTTTTTCTACTGGTCCAGTCGGGCCAGTGGTTCAAATTTTTACTTGCCCCGCCAACATTTTCACTGGCCCTACAACAAAAAATTAATAAAGTAAAAGAAAAGAAAATGGGCCTATAAAATAAGCTTAGCTATTGTTTTTGATACATGTAACTTTAATAAATAGGGTTATGACTTATAATTTTATTACTTGTTCCTATTTTATTACTTACTGTTTATTTGTTTAACAATATTTAAAATTTGAGTAATAGCAAAAATAAATACAACAGAACAAACACATATTAAATAAACAAACAGTGCTTTAAATTTTTCATGTAGGTTTAAACAGTAGATTTTCAGGTACAGAAATCTAATGTACTATAGATTAAACTTTATTAAGTTAATCAGTCAAGAGCAGTTACAGATTCATAATGTTTTGAAATGCTGAAAATATAAAACGTTAAATACTGTTAATTGACATTATTTTAAAAATGAAAAGACACTTTAAATGTGAAATTAAACCCACCAGTAGGTGGCAGCGAATCACTATTAATGAGTGAGTCATTGAGATTCAACCGATTCATTCTCAGAGACGCAAAACAATTCTGTGGACTTTGGAACTATTTTCGTAGGCGAAATAGAGTGAAACAGGTGATTTGGTTTCTAAAATGTAAGTCACTTGATAATAGGTTCTTCATTAAACTGTACGCTGTATAAAATCACATTTGTAATCATGCTGATATTTAGACAAAAACGATGCTCTTTGTTTAATATTGGTTAACTATATTAAATTATATAAATATGAAAGATATACAAGGTCATTTTTGTCTCTTACCTTGAATTCGGGGGCATTCTAAAGGTGTTTTAATAGCCTAAATCACGCATGTCACGTATTGCATGTGTGCACTCAATGGGTGGGTTTTTGTTTGGTGGACATACTCGATAATATCAGACTGTAAATCAACAGTTAGATATAATATATGATATATAACGCACACCCTACAGCACTGGCCCAATCGGGCAAGTGACCGCTCCGTCTACTGTCCCGAGCATCGTTCACACTGGCCCCGGGCCATCGGACAGTCCTTATTGTCGAGCCCTGACAAGTATAAATAGATAAATAAATAACATATCTGTTGAGAACGTAAACACAATGGCCAATCAGAGGTGTTTAAGAATCAACAGTGCTCAAAATGCTGGTATCGTCACATTTCAGGCTTGGCATATAATACACACACACACGCCAACTAGCTATATTTACTCACCAGAAAGCAATTTTAACTCACATCTCGAGTGTTAATTTGAATCCTGCTCACACACATGCAAAGCAAAGGAGTGTATGGCACTGCTCCAAGCATAACACACCAGTCACTGTGTCTCCATCACATCATGTGTGTGTGTGTGTGTGTGTGCGTGTGTGTGTCTCTCTGGGGTGTGAATGAGTGCTAGTCTCCCAAGCACTTAAGTTAACTTCATGTAAATTCGTTATTACTTGCCCTCTGGGCTCTAACTTCTCTCCAAAAACCAGACTTCTGCTCAAACAGGGTTCCCTGGCATTTAAACTCTAAAAGGGGCCCTAAAGACCTTTCGTTCAACAAAGCTGTTTGAATAAACCATTAAAACTAATAACGACAAGACCTACAGCAAATAACCATGTTCGACAAGAGGTGACGGTGGTTTGACCTCTCCATAAAATGATGTGAGGCCTGGTGGCTGACAAGAAGTAATCAAGAGAAGACATACAAATTTTCTCTGTACTTACACATGCACACGAACATGAGTGTGCACTAAAATCCACACAAACCTTTGAGACTCCAGAGGCACTTAACAAATAGACCTCATGCAAATCTAGAGGCAAATGTTTGAAATAAATGCTTGTTCTCTCTCTATCAGCGTGTGTATTGATATTCACAATGCATTGTTTGCTGGTAAACAGTCATTAAGAGGGGGCATATTGTAGCTCCTTAGCCTACAGTATGGCAGTTTGGGCTACGTGGGTCATGTGATCTGTCTAATAAACAAATGTTTTTTTTTTGTGTGTGTGTGTGTTTCTGAAAAATTCTATGCTAATCAACTAGTCTATATCTACTACATTTACAATTAGATTTCAAACACTAAGCCTGATTCAAAACAGCAGAACAAATTTCTCAAAGAACATAACTGCGCAAGGATTTTTGGCCCATAGATTTTTTTTTTTTTTATTGTGTGTGTTTGTCTATATTAGAAGGCAGAATTGGACTAGGATAGTGCTGCACTTACAGAAACATCCTACTAAGGGTTCCAGAGCACTCCCCCTGTCTGCCATTGGTTTAAAAAAAATCAGATCGCCCCACCCAAAGCACACACCAAAGCTGGAAAACCAGATGCATAAGTCACCTTTTATGGATCTCAGATCGAAATGATATTCATCAAGAATACATCTTTTAGGGCATTTTGGTATTTTCATAATCAGATAGATCCAATCAGGAAAAATGCACACTAACATTAAAAAGTTACCATTCAAAATCCTGAAAAAAATATATATATATATTGAGCAGCACAACTGTTTTCAACATTGATAATAATAATACATATTTCTTAAGCACCAAATCAACATGTTAGAATGATTTCTGAAGGTTCAAGTGACCCTGAAGACTGGAGTAATGATGCTGAAAATTCAGCTTTGTCATAACAAAAATAAATTACATTTTAAAATAGGACACAGCTATTATAATTGTTATAATATTTCACAATTTTAATGTTTTTACTGTATTTTGGGTCCCCCCAAAAACATGCAGCCTTGATGCACATAACAGACTTCTTTCAGAAACATTTAAAAAATCTTACCAATCCCTTTCTAAAGATAATGTACTTCCGATTCAGCTTCTCTTGATTAATTTCCAGTCACATCAATACCACTGGTGATTCAAAATGATTTTATGCCTCAGGAAATGCCCTGAAGCGATGAGTTTGTCTGTTTGCAAAGGCAAAAGTTTATCTGGTGAACATGCATTACTAGAACTATCCAACCGACAGCATTTACACATAATATTGCATACTTCCAGGGCGTAATCACCTAGTGAGAAACAAATGCGTATAAACACTTATTATCATAGTGACGTGACTGACAGGAGCTATTAATCATTGTCAGTGACTGAGGCAAAATCCGCATTGAGGGTTTATGAAAAATGGTTTGCGATAGCAGAACAACATTTACCAAGATCTCGCTCTCTCTTTATGTATGTGAAGCTAATATATTTTCTTTCTGTAATAGGAGCTCAGTGTCCTCCGTTGCTGCTTAATAACCGGCAAAAAGAAAAACTAGATGTTGGGATCTCATGGCAAAATCAAGAGCAGCAAGTAATCTGCCTCGCAATCAGAATTTCCTCGCCGTCTCATGAAAAAAAGCAGACTGCCTCAGGCTCCAATATAAATGTAATAAGGTAAGGGTGGAAAGACAGAGTGTGTTTAGAGTATTGAAAGCACTTGCATTTTTTTTCTTCTGGTTGGAGGATCTGGTTTCATTGACCTTCTTTGTATAAAAAGCATGGACCCAATCCTTTATTGAAGAACAACAGAGGTCGAGGCTGCCAATAGCAGACGTGAGTCAACAGCAGGAGATTAGGGAGTGGCCAGAGAACGTTCAAGGCAATCCCGTGAGTAATTTACATTTTCAGGCGCCTTCTCTACTTCCTTTCTCTCCCTAACAACGTGAAAAACTATTTATCCTTATTACATTACTTCCTTATTTCCACCACGCCTTGAGAGCAATGTGGAAATCTACATTTTCAGTTGAAGTTGGTGGGTTTTCTGAACAATTAATCAACAAGTCTGTCTTAAGGAAGCAATTATTTTTGGTTGTTCACATAGGATGCATTATGTTCAAAACCAAAGCCCATGATGAGATAAGTTATCGACAATAACCGATAAATCGCCGATGGCCAAAAATTCTATACTATTTTGTCTATAGCTACATTACCGTTCAAAAGTTTGGGGTCTGTAAGATTTTTTAAAATAATTTTGAATCAAATACTGTAAAAACAGTAATACTGTGGAAATATTATTACAATTTAAAGTAACTTTTCTATTTTAATATATATTTTCATATTCAGCATTCTGAATTTTCAGCATCATTACTCCAGTCTTCAGTGTCACATGATCCTTTAGAAATCATTCAAATATGCTGATTTGGTGATCAAAAAAATCTTATTATTTATTACTATTACCAAAACAGTTGTGATACTATTTTTTGGCAATCGTTATGCATATTTGTTCAGTATTATTCGTTGAAATATTTATTAGTAACATTATAACATTAGTCTTTACTGTCACTTTTGAACACATTTAATGCGCTATTGCTGAATAAATTTTATATTTTCTTTAAAAAAAAAAAAAAAACACCCTTACAAACCCCAAATTTTTTAACAGTAGTGTAAAAAATACACATGTAGGTATCACAACATTATGATGCACAGTATGAAAAAAAATGTATGTTTATTTTGAGATTTGATATTATTTGATATCACTGTTAAATGTAAGTATTAAAATTAACATGCATAATTAAATACCCAATATTGGACAACATATATCCAATTTCACAAAGCTTAAAGGTGCCCAAGAATGCTTTTTCACAAGATGTAATATAAGTCTAAGGTGTCTCCTGAATGTGTCTGTGAAGTTTCAGCTCAAAATACCCCATAGATTTTTTTTTTATTATTTTTTTTAACTGCCTATTTTGGGGCATCATTAACTATACACTGATTTTGGCAGCGCGCCGCCCCTTTAATTTGGCTGCTCCCTGCCACACGAGCTCTCGACTATATTACAGTGCGTTTACAAAGTTCACACAGCTAATATAACCCTCAAATGGATGTTTACAAGATGTTCATCATGCATGCTGTATGTATGCTTCAAATTATGTGAGTAAAGTATTTATTTTGATGTTTACGTTTGATTCCGTATGAGTTTGAGGCTGTGCTCTGTGGCTAGCGGCTAATGCTACACTGTTGGAGAGATTTATAAAGAATGAAGTTGTGTTTATGAATTATACAGACTGCAAGTGTTTAAAAATGAAAATAGTGACGGCTCTTGTCTCCGTGAATACATTAAGAAACAATGGTAACTTTAACCACATTTAACAGTACATTAGCAACATGCTAATGAAACATTTAGAAAGACAATTTACAAATATCACTAAAAATATCATGCTATCATGGATCATGTCAGTTATTATTGCTCCATCTGCCATTTTTGGCTGTTATTCTTGCTTGCTTACCTTGTCTGTGCACAGATCCAGACATTAATACTGCCTTTCCTTGTCTCATGCCTTGAACATGGGCTGGCATATGCAAATATTGGGGTCATACATATTAATGATCCCGACTGTTACGTAACAGTCGGTGTTATGTTGAGATCCACGTGTTTTCCAGAAGTCTTTTAAACAAATGAGATTTACATAAGAAGGAGGAAGCAATGGGGTATCAGTGTATGTCTTTTCCATGTACTGAACTCTTGTTATTTAACTATGCCGAGGTAAATTCAAATTTTAATTCTAGGGCACCTTTAAGACAAGACAGCCAAATATAGACATCTCTGGTGTGTACACAAACCAACTTTTTAAAATATGTTCAGCTAACTGCTCAAAACTGTCACAGCCTTTACTTTTCTCTCAGCAGGTGATTTAAGTCCAAAACAATGATCCTTAAATTTATTCCTAAAGGTGGTGAATGTGTAAAAGTGCTTTTTTGGATGGACATAGCAGTGATGCTTTAAACTTCTCTGCAAGAGTTCACAGTGCTGACACAGTCTAGCAGCACGCTAAAGCAAAGCACACTGTCAGCATGCCAAAACTCTTTCTGAAAAGTTTCATCTTGGTATTTATCCCTTTTAAAGCAGAACACAGTAAATATAAAACAGAAATTAGAAACAAAATGTAGGTAATCTATACCATCCCTACTCATCACTGCCAAACCACATCTCCTTATTCGCCACTTACTTTTGACTTTCCCCCTCTGTCTGCCCTCCTCCTCCTCTTTTGTTTCCTCTGATCCTCTTGAGTGCTGCTGAAGACACACTACAAGAAAGAAGAGAGAGAGAAAGAGAAAAGAACAAAGGGCATTATTACAATGAAATGGATGGAGAAGCGCACAAAAAAAAAAAAAAAAAACATTCCCAATTCTGTGCCAGGCACTCAGATGAGGCTAAAGTCAATTATGCCCTGGCTTAGCCCATTCTGCAACCCAATTCAATTATTTAAATGAAAAATTTGAAATTAAACCTATGAGAGAATTAAAATAAGTATAATTTGGACAACAATTGACTGTGGGTTATTGCTTTAATCTGCTGAATATTGACAATAAACCGAACACAGTCAAGTGCTGGGTGTTTTTTCAATAAGTGAGTAATACTAAAGGAATGATGATGGCTTATCAGTGTTACTTTCGAAATCTGTTAGTGTGAATTGTGTATATGTGGGCTGAATCACATGCAAGAGGAACTCTGATTGGACATGGCCTACTTTTTGTAATGGTGGGTGTTGTAAACAGCAAAGAACAACAGAGAAGCCTTCAGACACGGGCTGGATCAAGGCTACACCAAAGTGAGCCTAATAATACTATACAGAGTAACTGATATGAGGTAGAATTAGGGATATCAAAAAAAGTCGATACTAAAAGAAAAATTATCTGACTCATTTTGGTACCAGACTCTTTGTGGTCAAGCCATCTGTGAGGAAAATATTGGTGTGCGGCTGTTACCAAAATTACAGTAATCTCCAGCAAAAGCAGAATGGCCTGACTTAACCCAGAGAGACTGTGGTTTACAGATGAACAACATGATGAGGGTAAACGACAGACATGTTTCATTAGTGCTAACGTCACAGACGAAGAGTCCCTGATGTCCCTTAAACACACTTACACACTCACGCTCACTCTCTCCATGCATCAGTGGAAGAGCATTTATCCGTATCTGCGGACTCACACACCTGTCTCTCTGCTCTCAGAGCGATCATTGTGTTAATAAGATGAGCTCACATATGGCAACTCCCCTAAATCTGTGACACTGATCTGATCTGAATGAAATACTAGCGTACTGAATACGGTACAGTATACACTGAAAGCTGCCTAATATTGTTTAAAATAATCAAATGAAATTAGACATTATTTCATAATAAATGTTGTAAACATTATATGTATGGTACAATGTTGTGATATGATGTCAGTGAGTGCAGTCCAGTTATCATTTTGGAAACAAAAATTACTTTGCTCAGAGTATTTTGTAAGCATATAGTAGGTACATAATAAAAAATGTAAAAAAAAAATAAATAAATAAAAAAAAAATCACAATTTAAAGTATATCTGCAAACGATTCTTATATGCACACTGTGTGATTTCCCAACATTTTGTTATGAGAAAAACACATTTTTATAATTTTGTTTAAATATATATATATTTTTTTCATTTAGTGCTTCCCTTCAGAAGCAAAAGAAGATACTTGCATGTTTCCCAGAAGACAAATTAAGTACAATTTACCTTGATATTCAAATTCTAAAAGTTTTCACCCCCCGACTCTTAATGTATCGTTTCTCCTTCTGGAGCATCAGTGAATGTTTGAACGTTTTTTAAATAGTTGTGTTTGAGTCCCTTAATTGTCCTCAGTGTGAAAAGATGGATCACAAAATTATACAGTCACTGCTGGAAAGATTTTGAAGAAATTTTGGGACCTGGAGGATTTTTCTGAAGGACAAACAAGCGACTCATGAACAACCATCACATAAAAAAAAACAAAACAAAAAAACATTTGTGGATCTTCCAGGTAATGACACACAGTATTAAAAATCAAGGGTTCATAAACTTTTGAATGGGGTAATTTTTATAAATTCAACTTTTTTTGTCTTGTGAACTATGTGTAAACATCTTTTATTTTAAATATAAAGTTCTCAAAAAATAACATTAATTTTGTATGATCCCTCTTATTTTGTTAAAATTCACATTTTCACAGATTCTGCAAGGGGTTCACAAACTTTCAAGCAGCATTGTATATATTACATTAATACATGATTGCAAAAAACTGTACTATTACACTCACCTATACTATACAGATAATTCACATATTAGTATGCTATTCTGAATAAAGTCTGTCTTCCAACAATATCCCATCACAATATGTCTGTGTCCAATCATTCTGATGTCTTTCACATATGGAGAGGTTGTCAGGGGGTCAAAGTGATTTGGGTGTGGGTGGTGAGGTGCACTTGAAACTTCATGAAACTTCACTGGCGTTCCAATGTATGTTCTCATTCTGTGTTTTAGTGCATGTATGTTGCCAGTCACCAAAATTTTTGGCTCTTTTGTGGACTCACCAATGAGAAGCAGATGTGTGCAGTCATGTTTCTGAACTCTGATCTCTTTCTGTCGCTTTCCTTCTCAAATCACACTCGCATGCACTTACAGGTTCATAGCCAAAAGGCAAGTCATTATTTTTATTCCAGTCAATCTGCATGATCCGATCCATGCATGCAGACAAAATACACACAAACTCATGCTTTTAGAAACAAACTGCTAAAACAAAACAAAAGGGGCTTTCCATAAACTCAGAGTTGAGGTATTTAGGAGCAAGCGAGCCAGAAAAAAAGCCTCTGTAAAGAACAAAGGCTGTCCGTAATCAGAGCTTTGAGGCTAAGTTGTCCAAGACATTCTGAATTTTGTTCAAAACACTGGAGGCATGACGTGCCAGAACCCGAATGTTCCTAAAAATATTTTCCAGAAGGAAGCGGAGGGCTGTTTCAGTAATCTGTCCCGCAGCTAGAGTCGGTCCGCTCCTGGCACACAACACTGTTCCAACACAGTGAAAAAACCCACCAAAAAACTGGCAAAAACTTCAAAAACTGCAGTTACCACTCATTAAACACACATACCACAACCACACAGCGCTGATCGACAGATGAAAGAAACGTCAGGGTCGCAAGTTAAAAATGCAGATCCTTTGCTCCCTCATCCAAGCATCAATCCATCCAGAACCAGAGAAGGGAGGAGGGTGAATAGTGCTGAATGAGGGTGAGTATGATGTGATGCTGGGAAAGATCTTCAGGGCTCGGAGATTCGGCTGGCAAAGTTTACGGCTGGAAGTAATGAAGAACCCGTACACACACACACACAAAACAAACTCAAACTCTGTCTGGAAGCAACCACCGAACCACAATCTGACCTTTATGATCAAGACAAACTGCAAACAATTGGAGCCCACCAAACGCTCTTTATAAACGCACATATGCATAAAAACTCACAACATAGCTTAGGTTCCTTCTGGAAGCACTGATGGAGCCATTACCATCTGTGATCTGAATGCTTTGACAGAGAGGTGGGTGTGAGTGAGGACAAAATGGGTAGGACAGCAGAAGGTAATGTTACAACTGACACCATCAACACAATTACCACAATACTGCCAGAGCCGAAACTAAAGCGTGCTTGAGCTTCAGACCCTCACATTCTGGGCATTCCAGAGATTCTTCCAAACAGGACTTTGACCTCTACTGAGTGAACTCTGACCTTTCAGAGTATACCGTTACCACATTTCCACATTTGTTTGTTTTTTTACATCCAAAGTGATTTAATTTATCATTCTGAGATGGCTTTCATTTAAATTCAAATTACAATGAGCTTAGGGTTGCACGATACTGGAAAAAACTGTCATTGCGACATTTTGTTTTTCTGCGATATATATTGCGATATGAAAAAAAAATTCACCAGATGACTTGAATAGCTCTATTTGGAAAGAATTAATCATTCTAGGATGATTGGGGTGATTTTGTAGGTGAGTGAATACGCACAAAAAAATTATGAATAAATTACAAGCATAGATAAATATATTAGAACAAAGATACAAATGAAATAAAGTGCATTATATTTTTGAGGTAAGTCTAACAGTATTCAGGTTAGGGCTGGGCGATATATCGCATGCGATTGTCACGCGCATTTCGTCAGTAAAGCCACTTCCCTGATTACCGCTAAATCGCCATCACCTGCTTTCAAATGGAGCGGCATTTAATAGACAAAACTGTAGATCACTGACAAGCTACGCAATATCGCGTTCATTATCGAAGGCGATTCATCTGCGATAATGAACGCGATATTGCGTAGCTTGTCAGTGAACTACGGCTCTGTCTATTAAATGCCGCTCCATTTGAAAGCAGGTGATGGCGATTTAGCGGTAATCAGGGAACCGGCTTTACTGACGAAATGCGCTTGACAATCGCATGCGATATATCTCCCAGCCCTAATTCAGGTACAAAAATTGAATAAGCAAAAGTAAAATAACACTTCATAGTCTTCTTAACTGTATAAACTAAATATAATTAATCTGTGTTAAAACTACAAAAGTGATTTCTCTCTTTGTTTTGTTGTTTGATTAACATTCATGAAACCGAAAGCAGCAGGAATATTGCTGCTGTCACTTTAAGTCCGAATGGGCGGATCCAAAATAGTGTTACACATCCGGTTTTCTTTCTCAAATGTTTAGTTCACCTAAACCATAAACGTCTGTGTTTACGAGGATACTCGATGTTTTACATGCATTTTGCATCAATTTTTTATTTTTTTTGCATGTATCTGTCCATTAAGGCACAAATAGATAAAGAAAACAACATTCGTTCACATGCATCTGCATGGCTCTGTGCGCACAGAAAACAGCTGCGCGTTCCGAATTGAGTTCTATTTCGAATCTTTGTGCGCTCAAATGTTTTAAAAATCGCTGGAATGTTTCAACTGACAGGACCTAAAACACGTTCAAATGATAAACTTTCATTGAATGATGGTCAAACTTTGCAGTTAATCCGAGAATCGCATGCGTTTTAAACCGTGGTATCTGGTCCATATGGATTAACGATTCCTATACTTGACATTGCATTGCAGTTGATGTGACTACTGTGGATGCGCACATCACAAATTCAATGCTAAAATGATATATCGTGCAGTCCTAATTTACCTATTCTAGTACCGCTTGGTTAAAATAAAATAATAACGTAGTTTGGCTTTGCATTTATGTTTTGAAAACTACATCATTGATAGAAGTCCCCGGTCAAGACCAGCAGGTCTAAGGGGAAGGTGCAGAAACAATTTTTCCAGCTTAGAACCACATTTTCTTCAGTGGAAATTCACAGAATGGGTCAGATTGGGCATTGACTTAGGAATCAGCACCTGTACTTGTGTCTGTGACAAAACAGGTAAGCATCATGTAACATCCAATTGGTTCATGAACCAAAAACTGACCTCACATACCATCATCGAGCTCCATGTTTCCTGTCTCGACTAGCTGCTCCATCTCTGGGGCTTATGGCTCCCAGGCACTGAAACTCTCACTAAACACACACACAATGCGATCTTAAATACAGCAAGACTTCATGAAGCTACCGCATGGTTCAGAGATTATGTTTTTACAGGTGGGTGTGTGTGAGAATGTGATAACAGTGAGCATACACACATACAATCGAACACATTCACAGACCCTGTTGACCTGTGAGGACACGACCGAGCATGTAACAGCCGACGGCTAGCAATGTATCATTTTGCAGTTAACTTTCAGTCTTCTTTTTTCAGTATTCCAAACAAAGGGGTATTAAAGATATTAAGAATTATTCATTCAGCAAGGATGCATTAAGCTGATCAAAAATGACAGTAAAGACTTAATATTTATAATCTTAAAAAATAAATTAAAATAAACGCTGTTCATTTGTATATTTTATTAGAAGAATCCTGAAAAAAATGAAAAATTTGCTTTGCTTTTTATATTATTATTTTTATATATTAATTCTTCTTTTACCTTTTTTTTTGCTGTGTATGACATACCAATAAGAGCCTTTTACTGGAAAAAAAGTTTTGATGTTTATTCTCCCCAAGAAGCACACCATAAATCAACATTCCACTGACTAAGCAACCCCCCGACACACACATCAATAATAAGCCATGATCCATGGAGTGCAGTTCGTCTATGTGAATATGTGAGGGCACAATTCCCATGGCAAAATAGGTAAGTAAACTGGTGGCATATGGGAACTGGGGCATTAAAGACTCATATCAAGACATGCCATCAGAGACTAAAAGAGTGGGAGATGTAAAAAGAGAAGACAGAGAGAGAGACAGACTGGGCCAGGCTCCAATGATGCTCAGCTTTCTCACACTCCCACTGCAAAGCTTGAGGCAGGAAAGAGCTGGCAGCATCGCTCGGGAACCTGCTCCCATGGCAACAACAACCCAGAACCCAGCGAATCTAGCGCCTGAGTGAGACGACACGGTTTAACACGAGAGGACAACAAGCGTGAGACCTGGGACCGGTGTGGAGAGTAACCGACTAACTGCAAATTCTACTTTTCAATATTGCATGTACTGTATGAAGATGGGGATAAGGAATAGTGTGTGCATAGATTTTTGGGGGGCATTCGGAGAGCAATTCTGAAAATAAAACGCTTGATGGTACCCATGAAAATGCTTCACAGCAGAGAAAGCCATTTAATTTCATAGGAGAGACAAAGTGAAAATTGAGAGAGAGAGAGAGAGAGAGAGAGAGGAGTTAGTAAGGGTATGTGTATGTGTGTGTAAAAGGAATTATAGGGCCGCAAAAGTCATTTCACTATCCATTTCTCGTGAAATGGCAGCTGACAGGATTTCACACGGGTTGACTAGGTGAGGCGTCTCTGCTTTTGTTTAAGCGGTGACACACAACCATGGCTCATAGCACACACTAACCGCTATTCCTGCACTGCTGTCATGCAACGGCACACCGCATACTATCTGTTAAACACATGTTCTCCTCACCACGCTTGTAAAAAAAAAAAAAAAAAATGTTAAAGAGAGAAAATGTCAACTGGCACCTTTCCCCAGCATAAAGTGGCTGTATTAGAGAAAGGAAAAACCTGTTGTAGAACTCGCTCTTTTTTCATTACAAATTTGCATGACTATCTTTCTTCTGTGGAACACGAACCGAAACTATTTGCAGTCATATTGCTTGAAAAGACCTAAAATTTCACAAATGAGTCATATGAACTATTTTATGGCATTTATTTTGCCAATTTCAGAGGTTATCAGACCACAGAACACTTTGTTGTATCTATCACTCTTCAAAATATCTCCTTTTGTGTTCCACTGGTATACGGGTTTGGAACGCCATAAGAGTGAATAAATAACTGAATTTTCCTATTTTTGGGAGTGAACTGATCCTTTAAAGCTGGTAGATGTGGGAATTTGAAGCAGATGTGTTTTCATTTCCTGTATTTTATTTTCATTGGAAAGAATCATTTCAAGATCCTAAGCGTGATCCAACATACACGTTCGGTTTTGCTCGACAGGTATGCAGAACGGGAGGAAACCCAACAACTCGTAAAAAGTCTATTCCATCAGCAGGTACTCAATTTATCTTTGAAATGAGCTGGAAAAGAGTCATTTGTGGGACTGATTGAGTGAAATCTGAGAGTAGGTATGTTTAGACTACTAGCTAAAATAAACTGCCATTCGGAAGCAGTCTTTAAGATTGTTTATTTGTACATTAACAGAACGGACATGTTTTTAGGGCTTATAAATCAGTACACTCTAAAAAAATGCTGGGTTAAAAACAACCCAAGTTGGGTTGAAAATGGACAAACCCAGCAATTGGGTTGTTTTAAGCCAGCGGTAGGGTTAAATGTTTGCCCAACCTGCTGGGTAGTTTTATTTAACTCAACTATTTAGGGCTGCAACGATTAATCGCGATTAATCGTTTGCAAAATAAAAGTCTGTGTTTACGTAATATATATGTATGTGTTCTGTGTATAATAATTATGTATATATAAATACACACACATACAGGTATAAAGTTTAGAAATATATGCATGTATTATAAATATATATATTTATATATATTTTATATTACATATAAACATAAATATTTTATATATAAATATAACATTTTTCTTAAATATATACATGAATGTGTGTGTATTTATATATAAATAATTATTATACACAGAACACATACATATATATTACGTAAACACAGACTTTTATTTTGCAAACGATTAATCGCGATTAATCGTTGCAGCCCTACAACTATTGTTTAAAAATTACTGTATTGCTTAATTAAAATTAACCCAAAGTATGTTGGAAATGAACATTTATTAATGTTCAATGAATAATTATTAAACAATAAACATTTATTAAATTGCTTATTAATAAATTTATATTAATAAACTATTAAACTATAAAATTTTTATTAATAAAATATTAAAGCTTATTAATAAACATTCACCTTTTGTCTATTATTGTTGCCTCTAATTGCATCTGGTTTTTAATTTCCCAACTATTTTGGGTTCATTTTAAGCTTAAATGATAGTTGTTTTAAATAAAACTACCCAGCAGGTTGGGCAAACATTTAACCGAACCGCTGGGTTAAAACAACCCAATCACTGGGTTTGTCCATTTTCAACCCAACTTGGGTTGTTTTTAACCCAGCATTTTTTAGAGTGTAATTTCTACAAAAAAAGCAGCCTGTTAGCATTAGCCTGTTAGTGTTAATTTGAACATTTCTACTTTGTGCTTAAAATAATTCCTAACAGCAACATATTCCTGGAGGCGTTCATATTTTAGTGAATAAAACTGTTTATAAATGTGATGTACAATGTCATATTTCCAGAGGCATCAAATAATATCATATGCTAACATTCGTGTATGAACCTCCCTCAGGCGAACAAATTCTGAAATGCTGTTTGCACATCAGTTTTAGATCAAAACTCTGACTAGACAGTTTACTTGGCTCACTAAACTGATTTTGAACATCAAAAAAGGCCTACGGATGAAAAATTGTAATACATTCCAGCCCTTGAGACCCTTGACCCAGTAATTTCGCTTGGAAAATCTGATCTATGTTTGAGTTTAGTATGTAAACAAGTTAGGGTGGCCATGAGAACATTTCTGTCGTTTTTGAGGGCTGTTCAGTTTTAAATATGAAATGAGCTGCCAGTACAAAGTCAAAAAAGAAAAGAAACAAATCAATCTGGGGGGAAAAAAAATGTGACATTAAGTTATACAAACTCTGACCTTTTCGTTTTCAAAGTAAACATTCAAAACAGCCACATGAACTAAAATAGCACGGCCTGTAATGGATTTCACGTTGAACTCTAAACGTTTTACAAAACAAGTCTGTCGTTTTACCAATCTCTGCATGACTTTCCAGAAATGTCTACTGCGTAAGGCCATATGCTCTAGAAACACACACAGATGGCCAATAGGCAGCATAAGGGCTCGGCACCCTTTTCCCACAAACTATGTTCTCTTCCATCTGCCACAAAAAAATAAGGTTTACAGGTGGCACCATTTTCTCGCCAGCTCTATTTTAGATCATGTTTGGTGAATGATCGTGTCTGTCGTGGTAATGCCCTCTGAGCTTTCCTATGATGCAGAAACTAACCTTCATCATAATGATCATTTGAAAAGCACAGGCAGAACTCTCTCTGTTCTGAAGCTCTATAAATGTTCAATATTTGCAGAGAACACCCTTATCCACTTTTTTGTTTAGTTGACAAACAGAACAAAGCAAATGCAGAATAATCCACTTTAAATATAGAAACTGGTAATCATTGGCACCTTCACCTGAGACGCACTATAGGAGGATTCAACTAAAGCAGAAAAAGGAAGATCTCAGGCACTCATTCTTATCTGGCAAGTATATGATTAAGATAAAATATTTTAATAAATCACAATACTAGTCATTTTATATCACAATAGTTATTTTTGCCACATATTCAATATGTAACAATACTTAAAACAGATTTACACTAGCAGCAGTTTTAATGAACCACAAGAATTTTAGTACTGTCATGATCCCACAGCTAACAAAACAATTAATGTGATTTTGAGTAATTCTATTTTGAAAAATAAATAAAATAATATACAATACAATACAATACAATCCTTCTCATTTGCGCCAACATAAAAACTAGCTCTGCTACTGATCCACAGTGTCTTTGAGTATCCCATGGTCTGTGTACTAGATGCTTGAATAACTCTAGCTGGAGGAAAAGCCTCAGGCAACTGAACAGAGGCTTCCAAGAAGGCCAGCCCTCTGCTCTCCACAGAATCAACTGACCTGGATTCTGTGAGCATGAATGGTATAACCTAGTCTGAGGCTCCTTAGAAACTTTTTTAGAGGGTTCGTTGGTCCATTCTGGAACATAATTACGCTTGGCCTAACCCTATTTAAGGCCAGACACTGAAGAGAGTCTGGAATTGGAAGCCACAACCTTTAAAAGGATCCTAACCTGGTCATATTTCCTGTCCTAAGGGGGAAACGCATGTAATACATTTGAATTGAGTGAGGCACAGTGAAGGAGATGCAATACCTGACAGAAAACAATCCAACAGCCTGGGGCCTTAAATGTGTTCAGCAGACACTCTTGAAGAATAAAATAAAATGTAGCTCCTTGTGTGTTCCCCGTGTGCAGTATGCTATGTCACATAAAGGAAATGATCCTTGTCTTCATTTCCTGCCTGGATTGGAGAGTTGATCTAAAAAGGTATTCTGAAGGGTGTCTATGAACAAAATTCCACTGTGGAGATACCAAAGTTATTTCTATCAATGCAAAACATGGCATGTCATAAAATGTACAGTTTTGCAGCTGCCACGTCACTGACCAATCAGAAGTGATTTTATTCACAACCAAATTTAGCTTTAGTATTAAAATGTAGCTTTTATAGTTCCCTTTAGCTTAGCTGTTACCCATATAGCATACTATGTGGAATTATATAGAAAACAGTAAATGAGAGAGCAATTTTGAATTCACTCTTTTTTTTCCTTTTTTTTTTTGGAGAAATGAATGTCATATTTGTTTATATGCATTTAATCTGGCAATAATTTATATGCAACATGGAATTTATATGGTATTTATATGAAATATGGCAACCAGCTCATTACAGATGCAGAATGTTTACACTCGCTAGCACTGAACTGAAGCAGGAGCGGCAACATTGTGCTAGCATGTTCCACACAGTCCCTTGCATGTCTGGAAAATGTCTACAAGAGAGGTGAGAAAACGCATATCGTATAAAATGCCCTTAAGATTTCCATGACATTGTTAAGTCAGAAATGACTCTTTTCTAATGAAGGGTGTGACTGCTTGTTTCCTTAAGGGGAAGGTTGTGTAACTCTTGATTGCAGGCATAATTATAATTACTCAAACTTTATAAAATAGGAAGTATACGAATTTGACATTTTAATTAGACCACACTTTTCTTGGTGTATAAGTACAAACTAATGAGCCACCTCACTGTCTACTGCCTACATAGGCTACAATCTTGTACAACAGCATGCTAAATGAAATGTTACTCATACGTGACTGATTTCAAACACTTGACATATAGGCGGCAACTCTGCATGCTAGTCAAATACACACAAAGCCTTTCATGAAGTGCACAAGAGACTCGATTCACAATTGATTCCAATAACGTTTGATGTTAGCATTTTAGCTTAGCTCTTAAGCTAAGCACTGAGTGTGTTGAAATGCATACTGAAATTGCCTGATCTGCCAAGGATACATACAATGTTGTCTTTAAATAGCTAAAAAGTTAGATATCTTTTAAGGCATCATAATTTAATAGAGTTTTTTTTGTCATAAGTCTCTGAAATTTTGTCTAAGTAGGCAGCTAACTTTTTTGAAACGGAGCTCAAGAGTGTTTGATCCTCAAAATATTCACAATACTAAAGCGCAATCCCACACAAAAGGACATTAAAAACCAAGTAAAGCACCTTATTATGAACATTAAGCTTGCTAATGACCTTTTTAATCTCTAACATATTTTTTTTTTCATAATTATAATAGCAACTAATGTCAATGTGCATTGGTGGGGGTGAATGAAGAGGCGTAAACAGCACTTTACATACACAAACACATGCATCACACCTATACCCACACTTACAAACACTCTTAACCACAGTAACCAACAAGCCTAGACGCCATTACGCTTTGCTGGGCATGACACAGGCTCTTAAGCCAAGCAGAGTCATCGACACACGGAAATGTTCACACATGCCTTCTCACAGAGAAAGAGAGAGGCAAGAGAAACGAAACGTTATCATCATGTAGGTCTCAACTCCAAGAACAATAGCTCAGATCTAAAACAAGAGTTCAAAGAGGTCTTGGGGGTTTAGATTTAAGAACTTAACTTCATTGAAAAAAAAAAAAAAAAAAAAAGAAGCTGTGTATACTGATATATTTACAAATTTATTATAACAGTCTGATTTTTTATATGATGTAAATGCATAGTTAAGGCATTAAACAATAACATAATATTGGAAAAACCAATGAAATGTGAGGCATTTGCATATTTTAAAGGGTGTTGAAGATTGCCTCGGTTCGGTGACAGTCAGTCAGGCCTGTCACGCAACACCGGCCACGGCGGTCAGACCCTAACCCAATTAATTTTGACTTCACTTTCATGTTCCAAACATGAAAGAACCTTGAGTGAAAGAGAGAGGGGGAAAGAGAGCGACAGAGCTCCATAACAGATATTTTGGAATTTTTGAGGAGTATGACAATGACACAGACTGTGCCAATAACAGGGTCTCAATGTCTGAGACCACTAGTGAAAATGGTTACATTTTAAAATTTTCTACTTTAACGCATTTATTTTCATTCATACATCATGTTATCAGCATACAAATTTAATTAATACAGTATAATGTAATATATGATGAATACATTATATTATATAAAATGAATACTCTTTATTAATTTTAAATCAGTTTAATTTTATTCTTATATAATATAATATAAAATAATGTAATAAATACATTTTAATAATTTTACATCATATTTGTTTATACTTTTCTATATATTATATTATTATATTATATTATTAATTTTACTTTTACATTTTCATCTTTCAATCCTAAAACTACATTTCCAAGTTTAAATTAGATTTTCCTATTTCTCTATTCACCATATGTTCTCAAAGTGTTGATGAGCAGGACTGTGTAAGGCAGTTGAAAAGGGTAGGTGAGTTTCTGACTCCAAGTCGACATCAAATCAACCCAAATCCACCCTTGTCCTACCCACAATTCTCTCCTGCACTCAGAGTTAGTTTGTGTGAGGGCTTTTGGAGAGGTCTTAAAATCAATAGGTCAAGGTTTTGGTGAGCTGGATGTTCAGAGGAAAAAGCCTGTCATGCCTGAGAGGACAGGAAGTGTAGAAATGATCCGTAGCATAATGCCTCATGGCCCAGTAAGGAGTGAGAGAGAGAACTCTGCCAGAGAGAGCAATGACCACATGGCTCCTACAACACTCTACAAATTAACCAAGATAAGACACCCGCTGACTTTTTAGAGAGAGAGAGAACGAGAAGGATGAAGAACCAAGTAAGTGGACCGTTGAAAAAAAAAAATTTGACTAAATAAAAACATTAGAGAAAAGGAGAGGACAAAAGGAGAGATTATAGAGGGGGTATTATGCCAGTTTTAAACCTCCAGGCTCAGGCCGAAGACCTTATCCACCAGCCCACACAGAATCTGAGCATGCAGAACTCTGCAGAAAGATTAACAGAACTGGAATGGACATTCATATCCCCTACAAACTGCATGTTTGATTTAAGGAGTGTTCGAAAATTAAATCAACCAAAAATGTTTCATTTATAGTTAATATCCATTATATTTCAAAGTCATGACTGTTCACATTCAAGAGAGAGTGACAAAATGCTTTACGGTAATTCAAAAACAATGTATATATTATGACTTTATAAGACAATTTCGAAAATTACCCACCTCCTCTTTCTTGTACTGTATTTGCAACACTACTGCGCTGGTGAGCGTTGTAGTCGTTGTAGTCCAGAGCTGCGCTTGGAGTATTTATGACAGTGTGATTCACTGAAGGAAACTGTAGGGGGAGCTTCGCAAATCTTACTGAGTTCCGCTTTAACTTAAAAGCACATTTCGAGACCCCTAGCTGCCTCTAGTTGTTTTTGAAAGGAAGTCCTGTGTGTGAATACCTTCAACAGTTTACAGTGCTGATGCAAATCATTGTCTGCTGGACCACAAGGTACCAGCAAAAATAATGCTACAAACAATAAATATTAAAAAACAAACAAATAAATAAATAAAATTACAAATAGGTAGCAGTTAGGGCTTTTCGATTATGGCAAAAATCAATATCATGATTATTCAGTCAGTACTGAAATCATGATTATTTAACACTATTATTGGTGGGTGATATGATCAAAGTCTTATTTCATGATATGAGTAATTGGAAATGTCAGTGAAATTTCACAATTATCGATACGTAAGCCAAAACTAATACTAGGTTAATTAATGTAAACAAAAAGTCCTCAAAAAGTCCTTACAGAAGACAAGTAAACCGTCAGAAATACAATAAGAAACTTACAAAACCAACAAAAATTAAACAGAACAAAAATACAAAATAAATAAACAGTGCTTTAGTTTTTCAGGAAGATGTACTAACAGGGGTATTCAGATTAGTAACGGCCTACAACAGAAATTGAATACGCAATCAAATGTAAAATAACACTGCTGTATACATTAAATATAGACCAATCCTTATTAAAACTACAAAAGTTATTCATTCAAGAGCAGTGAGTGATTTTTTCTGTCTTCTGTTGTTTGATTAACAATAATGACTGCAGCAGGTTTATTAGTCTGCTGTCACATTAAGAGCTGCACGGATTAAATATACTGTTACACACACGCTTTACATTCACTAAAGACAAAACCAACTGTGTTTACGAGGATGCTACCAAAACAGCATTTCGGCATTTTTGTTTGTAAGCTATTTGACTTAGGCACGAATCCGAAGCCCACGGTATACTTTGCTTATGCGCGTTCGGCTCCGTCTCAGAGCGTGTTTGGAAAGACACCTGGTGAACAGTGTCTCTTTCGCTGCATAATTTGCTTTTAATGACACTGTTTAATATCAAACGTCCCACAGTCTAGCAACAGTAGACTGCATTTTACAACACTTATTCTGCTTATTTTGATGTTACGTTTGGCTTAGGGAGGAACGAAAGCGCACCGCTGTGAAGGAAAGGAAGGTGTGCTGGACGGAAAGGCGGCAGCTGCACAATAATCGCTTTACGTCGATTATATTAAACATTTTCATAATCGCTGGAGCTCAGGACCTAAAAGAGAGAGACAAGAAAAAGATAGGGTGAAAAATATAGTGTACAGAGCAAGAGTATGACCAGAGGTCACACCAGATCTCCATGCACTGCAATGGCTTAAAGCACCAGTGACCTAAAACATCACTACTACTCTACGGATTGTTTTCATAAGAGGCCCAAATTCTAAGGTCAGGCCACAAATAAGGGGAACAGACTAACTGAGAGGAAGGAGAGACGGAGGAAAGAAAGACGAGGGTTGGGGGTTGAGGTTACACATCTGGTTGTGTTCAGGATGTTTGAGATTCTTCTGTGGTCTGTACGGGGTCTCTGTGCCAAGGGGAGGAGGGGCGAAGAGACGGGTCTATTCAGCCTGAACACTTCGATTTAAAGCAATCCCAGCCTGACTTCTCAAACGCATCAACATCAAACATTAGGAATGGGATGAGTAGTTGACTAGTCATTCAACAACTGACCAGATTCCTTTTCTTTTGTGTGTTTTGATATTTTTAGTTGCTGCAGTTGCTGACAGAATAATTTAGTTGCTATAGACATACAAACGCAGGCAAATTTCTTTGACTACTGCATAGCAACTTCTTGTTTTGTTTATTTTCAATGAGTGTGACAAGTTAAAAATCATTCTTTTAAAAACATGTCTTGAGATCATGTTTATAGTAATACACGTACAATGGAAGTCTATGGGGTTTAAAGCAGGTTAGTAAGTGATTCTATCACACTAGTCTCACTAGGGTTGGGCGATATGACCAAAATCTCATGATATGAGTAATTTTATTTCATGATATAATAGTTTTTGCTTTAAAAAAAAAAAAGAAAAGAAAAAAAGGTTATGATATCAAAATTTTTGATACCATTGAAATTTCATAATTCTTATCACCATTTTCAATATCACAAAAAACTAATATTAGTCCGAGTAGAGAAAAAACTCTATAAGCATATATGTAAACAAACTACAATGAAACAAAAAGATACAAATAAAATAGATCTACCGGAAAAACTTCAAACCATTAAAAGTACTACAAAAATTGTATAAAGTAATTAAATGTATTAAAAAACACTGCATATTCCTTAAAGTGCAAATTAAATATGCATTTATTCTATTAAAGTTACAAAAGTGATTCAGTCAAGAGCAATAAGAGATTTTCTCTT
This sequence comes from Chanodichthys erythropterus, assembly GCF_024489055.1. Lineage (NCBI taxonomy): Eukaryota > Metazoa > Chordata > Actinopteri > Cypriniformes > Xenocyprididae > Chanodichthys > Chanodichthys erythropterus. The sequence goes on from NC_090228.1 coordinate 12,547,559, forward strand.
TTTTGTTATTTGATTAACATTAATGACAGACGACAGCAGGTATATTTGGATGCTGTCACTTTAAGACCAACATCACGGATCCAATATGTCTGTGCATTTTCTTTCTCAACTGTTTACGTTCAATTACGACATAAATGACTGTTTACCCTTGCAAAGACGGTTACTTTGACACATAAGTATGTGTATTTAACCGTTCAAGCCCAATTAAGCGGCAAAAACAACTCAGTTCAGTACTCAGACGCTCTATGTGCGCACGTCTCTCAGACAGCGCTCAAACAATCTCTCTGACAGCAACCACATACAGCAAAATTTGCAGCTTACTGTGCTTCAACAGTTTGAAATCACTTGTTTTTAAACCGCAGTGAGCGTAACTGCGATAGAGATGAAAGTCGAACAACGTGTGTTTAATTGGTCATTCCAAACATGTCTTGAAAACCCTGTTAAATTGTTTGCAGTGAAACACACAGTGGAAGTCTATGGGGCTTTAGCATTCATTCAAAACACGTCTTGAATGAATTACATGTACTATGGTAGTCTATTGGGCAAGACATTATGAAAGGTTTTAAAGCAGGTTACAACTCGTACTAGTATCGTGATAAGCATAATTTTTAAGTCTTGTGGACATATGTGATTAAATGTGCATTCCAAACATGCCTTGAGATCCTTGTTAAAATCACGTTTACAGTAATACACATACAGTGGAAGTCTATGTACATTACAGAGGGTGTAAAACAAGAATAGTCAGTGATTCTAATCACACTAGCCTCACGTCAACAAGTATAATGTTTAAGTGTTGTGGATAGCTGTGTTTTAATGTTCATTCCGAGGCATTATCTTTCCCTGTTGCTTTACTGCAAGAACAATTTTGACTCATTTTTTACGAACTAATAGAGAGGCTGAAATTATTTTCTGTGGCAGCAAAGCTTAGCTTCTGCTCAATCTGCTGAGTCCAGAAAATTCCTATAAAATTCAAGAACTTTAAAAAGGGCAGAGATTTGACAAGCCATGTCTGGCTCATCTACAGCAGAAAGACAAGGACCAAGGGAGTGCAAAGGTCAGATTTAACAGCGTTTTTCCACAAAAAGACCACTTTCCCTGGTGCGTAGAGATCTGACTGAGTACTACATTTACAAACATCAAATGTAGCTCTTTCTTGGCTATGAAAGTGTTTGAAGGCTGCAACAGGGAGTGAACTCGTACATACGTCTGGCCTCTCACACACACACACACACACACACACACACACACACACACACACACACACACACACACACACACACACACACACACACACACACACACACACACACACACACACACACACACACACACACACACACACACACACACACACTTCTACCTCAAAATGCCAAGAATTTAATCACCAAAAATAACAACCGGTCTTTAATTCCGAAACCACAGCATCCGGTTCCTACATGCACCATTTCAATACATAGCTGTTCAAACAAGTCTATCTATTCATACTACTACTCATTCATTGCCTTCAATGCAAATACATAACAACTTAAACAGTCATACCTCAACACTGACGCTCTTGATAGCTCTTTGCCTTTGTTGGATCTAAAAGAGTCATACAATGTCATGCTAAAGAAAAGCCAAAACAGCTTCCATCACAGCCTACAGCTTTATCCATGTACAATTTATTATGAGACTAAATTGAAATAGGGAGATATTCATCTTTATTACAATGTGGCAGATCAGACGATGATTTGAGACATGGGGTAATGTAATGAACCTGTCTATGGTGCTGTCGCTAGAAAAGAGGGCTGAGGGTAGTCATTACCCTGAGCTGTCAAACGCTGCCTCCCTCATTCACCTCACTCATAATAGAGCTTTTCTCATTGCCTAAATGAATACAAATGTCTTCTTGTGAATGCTGCTGACATTCCACCTGACAGCCAGGTGTACATGGGTGGAGAGCAATTTGTTTTTGAAAGTGAGTGTTAGCTGTTGTGTATGTATGTGTGCGTGCATGTTCATAAGCAGTAGGTGTGTAGATCTGTAGGTGTGTGAGATTGTACGTAGGTGTGCGTTAGATTAAACAGTCCCAAATGATATGTTCTCAAAAGACAGCTGCATGTGGATGTGGAGGTGTAACTATTGTGCGTCTGGTTTTAATATCGTCTCTAGCTCTTCCTCTAATGTCTGTGTGTGTCGGTCACATCTCATTGGAGTACCGCAGCTGTAGGACTAACTAAGCTGGCTTGTAAAAAGAGCTCCTCCTGAACCCTGGAGACCTGAACACCCTGTGACTGAATTGCCCCCATTAATCTAAAAGTCTTACGTCATGCCTGTGGCTACCCTATCATCCCTATTAGAATAAAATAAAATAAAATAGAATAGAATAAAATAAAATAAAATAAAATAAAATAAAATAAAATAAAATAAAATAAAATAAAATAAAATAAAATAAAATAAAATAAAATAAAATAAAATAAAATAAAATAAAATAAAATAAAATAAAATAAAATAAAATAAAATAAAATAAAATAAAAAATAAAAAATAAAATAATAAAATAAAATAAAATAAAATAAAAAATAAAATAAAATAAAATAAAATAAAAATAGCTGAAAAAAATGTTAACAGACATGTTATGTGTCAAAAGGAGAAATGTAAATTTACTTAAAGGTGCCCTAGATTCAAAAATTGAATTTACCTCGGCATAGTTAAATAACAAGAGTTCGATACATGGAAAAGACATACAGTGAGTCTCAAACTCCATTGCTTCCTCCTTCTTATATAAATCTCATTTGTTTAAAAGACCTCCGAAGAACAGGTGAATCTCAACATAACACCGACTGTTACGTACGCCCCCAATATTTGCATATGCCAGCCCATGATTGAGGCATTACACAAGGGCAGAACGTTTAGATGTGTACAGCTGAATCATCAGACTAGGTAAGCAAGCAAGGACAATAGCGAAAAATGGCAGATGGAGCAATAATAACTGACATGATTCAAGATATCATGATATTTTTAGTGATATTTGTAAATTGTCTTTCTAAATGTTTCGTTAACATGTTGTTAATGTACTGTTAAATGTGGTTAAAGTTACCATCGTTTATTACTGTATTCACGGAGACAAGAGCCGTCGCTATTTTCATTTTTTAAACACTTGCAGTCTGTATAATTCATAAACACAACTTCATTCTTTATAAATCTCTCCAACAGTGTAGCATTAGCTGTTAGCCACGGAGCACAGCCTCAAATTCATTCAGAATCAATGTAAACATCCAAATAAACACTGTACTTACGCGATTAAACATGCTGCATGACGAACACTTTTTAAAGATCCATTTTGAGGGTTATATTAGCTGTTTGAACTTTTTTTATGTTGTTTAAGGCAAGCACAAGCTCTTGGGGCCACACACCCTGAATCGGCTCATTTCTAATTATGCCCCAAAATAGGCAGTTAAAATAATGAATTTAAAAAAAAAACTATGGGGTATTTTGAGCTGAAACTTCACAGACACATTCAGGGGACACCTAGGACTCATATTACATCTTGTAAAAAAAAGTTCTAGGGCACCTTTAAATATGACGGATGTTATGTTTCTGCAAACTTGGTAATTACACAGCATCACCCTAGATAATGTCACGGAAAACAACAGATGAGCAGGAGGAGGGTGTGGAATCAACTGGAGGCAATTTTCCGCCATCTCAGAGCGTGAAAAGTGGCATGTCCGGGCTGCAAGATGCCCTATGATGGGCTGATCTAGAACCGGTTTACCAAGTCAACATCCTGCCCCAATCTGCGTCAGAAAAAAGATAAAAGTGGAGTTCTTTGGAAAAACTGCAAGGCCATAATTAATCATGCTCAAAGCATTATCCACAGACATTGACACCTAAATATCCAACACACGTTTGAGCTCCGTTCCAAATTCTACAGTAAAATTTTGAGGTTCTAGGTACCAATTTCAGTACCATGGCAAAAACTGTTGAACTAAGTACTTTTGCAGGTTCCAATTCCATCATGCATTTAAATACAGATTTATTGCAGTGTGCTTAGCAGCATGAATAACTAAACTAGCATTCAGATTGTGAATGGGTAATAAACAGAAAGCAAGCGAAGAGCCCTCCATTATAATCACTAGCACAAGCTCACTGAATTCCGTACTTTCGCGAAAACTCACGTTATAATAAAAAGTTTTAATTGTACAATGAATCTCTTATTTACATCGTGTTTACACTTTGTTAGTTATAATGAAAGATTCGGGAATGTGCAGCATTGAACAAAACCTTTCTTCAGATTCTGACTAACTTACTGACTAGCACCTCTGATAGGCCACTGCGTTCATAAGACTGTGATTGGCTACAATGCTCAACACGTGTAAAAACACACTCTAAAAAGAAACCACTGACGGGTCGTAAGTCCCATTGAACTCTTGTGACTATAGTTCGCTTTGGGAAACACATCCCTGAAAGGAACTGAATGGAACTAAATTCATCAAAGCTCATTAGAAACTAAAAACTCAACGAAACTCAATGAAATGAAGCGAACCGAAACTGAACAAAACTGAACTGAATGAAACTAAACTGAACGAAACTAAACGAAAAGCATTCTCTCCTGTACATCCATAAATCTTAACCTAAAATATTGTGCTACTGTAATTATATATCACTGGATAATGTCACAGAAAACTAGAGGGATAAAAATACAAGCATAAAAATACCTAACATAGTACTGAGTAAAATACATTTTTATTTAGAAGTGGAAATCAGCATTTATAAAACATTTCCCTAGATTGTTGCCATCTTGGATTTATTAACACTAAACTGTAAGTATTTTAGAAAGTACTAAAATAATGACACAAATGACCTGTAAATGAGGATGTCAATTAGAAGACCAATTATGTACTTCATATATATTTAGTCCTGTATAAATATGCTAGAAAAAAAAAAAGTGCATTTGTAGGACAGCTGAGATCAGCATCATCCAATATGCAAAGGACTTTAGGGACGGGATCTGCCAGGGAGTTAGCATTTTTATTAGTATGAAAAAGACAAGAGGGCAGAACTAAAGTCAATAATTAGATCATTTTCATAATTTGTATCTCCATTCTGCTCATTGGATTTACCACAATATGTAAAGGTCATCTACAAGTCATCTGACCACACTTACAGCTCAATATCTTTCTGCGCCTAACATCAAGACATATGTAATTTGTGTCTTATACTTCTGGACCACATTCACAAGCATAACACTGACATGACAACTCATTCATCCTGTGCAACAAAATGCAGTTTTCCTGACCTTGTTTACAGCAAGACATTTTAACTCAAGAACAGAAAAGACTAGGAAGGGGCGTGAACTGAGACACCGTGGGCTTCCTCAGAGAACCTGAAAACAATACAAAACTCACAGCTTTACAGCTATTTTTAGGTCAGATAAGCCAGTGAAACTAATATTTGTCATTTAACACCAAGGATGGGAATCATAAGGATTTATTAACAATTCCAAGGATTTTTTTAAACACTTATGAGGAGGAAAAATTTGGCATTCAAGACTGAAAGTAACTTACATTTTGATGATCGAGTCAGATTATTTGAGCAACTCCGAATGATTCATGAGTGATTCACTAAAAATCTCATACTCATAGGAGTCATTTGTTTTTTAATCAGATTACACTAGTTGCACTGTATCCATGTTGTTGCATTCAGTAGAAAGATTAGTTGTTGATTTATTGTCTTTCTGATATTTTCACATTCAATTCAAAAGTGAAATATATATTTTTTTAAAAATTCAAAATATTAGTTGTGGCCTAATAATGGTGAAGAAAACAGTATTTTTGTACGGTGTTCTGTACGCATAAGAATGCATGTTAATGAAAACAAAAGTCATAAAAAAAAATCAACTGCTTCCAGAATTCTTTATAAAACTGAACTGTTTCTGAATAAGAACTGGTTCTCAGTTCCCAACTGTATTAACACACATTTAAATCAAATTATAACTGTGATAGAGCAGAATTGGGGTCTCAATCGGTGTCTCTGAACCACTGAAACTCCTACCGATGGCCCAGATTTGTAACTATTATGTTACCACCTCCTAATGAACTGAACAAGTTGATTAGAGTCATCATGCACCAAGTGATCCATGCAACAATTCCAACAGCAGTTTTAATCAGTGACATTTATGGACCAGAAAGATTGGCTCTCAGAGCGGGAACGTTACAACCATGTGTCTATGATACAGCTTAGAGAGCGAGACTGAGAAAAAGTGGCACAACACCCGCCAAGAAACACAAAACTCGATATTGACATGCAACCACCATGAAGGACCCCTCACGAGCCTCAATGGAAATGATATTTGTCATGAATAATATTCTTGCGGTTACAAATGCGATAAAGAAATCTGAAGCCAGATTCCTATTAGATTAAGATCTTTTTTCTCATTGTTTCGTGCATGGAGGAATGTGAATGGTGCCATTATGGATTTCCTGTCAGTTGAGGCTTTTGCACATGCTCTAATGCTTCTTTACAAACAGACATCTAAATTCTATTTGGCAATGGCATTAAAGCATAAATAGTTCTGCAGTTCCTGGTTGCAACATTTGTAATGACATAAAATACAATAGGAAATAGGCTGTCAGTGTTTGTTATAGAGACGATACAGATAGCAAAAGAAAGCCTTTTTTAAATTCTCTTTTTAAACTTTTTTTCAATGTTTGAATGAACTACCCACCTTGTCCTTCAAGGATATGTGTGAACAAGGTTTTCGAAAGGTGTACTTGTCTGTGCACGCATCCATTTGTTGATTAGATCAGAGTAAAAGCATTGATTGTTGCATGATTTTGCCGGGAACAAGGAAAAACGTGTCTCTCTTGCTCTAAGATCACTCATATATGAGCATTACATGTTAACAACCCAGAATGCAATTGCATGTGAGCAGAAATTCACCACAGCCTTGTCCAAAGGCTGCTTTTGTCCATACAAATAAAGTCAATGGGATTGTTTTGGACCCGACTGACTATCATTGAATAGACAAAAACAGTTCATCAGTTCAATCAATCAACATTAATTTAAATGTCTTCTATTGTGTGAAGGAGGAAAGTCAACCAGGTTTTAAAAAAAGGCTGAGTAAATTATGATATTTTCATTTTTGGGTGAAGTATTCCTTTAAGATATGTGCAACTTTATTGTGGTAATATTGAACAATCTGGAAAATGAAATGAAACAAATAAATACAATTGAATAAATCAACAACTGAAACAACACAACACGATACGATACAACACAAAATACAAAACGCTATTGAGTGACCTGGAAAATCCGGAGTTGAGTTATAGCAACATGATTACTAAATACTCTAGATCAGATGGCTCTCAGATGAGAGTATTGAGTTTCTGACAATCTACCGGTTAAGGCAACGTCAAAGAATCTATAACAGTCCCCATATCAACACACCTGCGACGCAATTACCTCTTCACTTCAGTCACATCTACCTCCCGTCATTCTCCCATGATTAATCAAGAGAGGGGTGCAAGAAAGATAAGGAGGTGGGGAAGGGGGTGTATGTGAAAAAGGAGAAAAAGAAGAGATGTGATGAAATCTAATGAAAAGCATTGTAATCACACTGAAGAGCCCATCTGTGCTCAGGATTCTAATCAAACTTCCATGCCTCGGATTAGACTGTAACAATACACCTCACACAGACTTCACTCTCACACACACACACACACACACACACACTTTAAAACAGTAGAACCACAGGATTTAGGTGTGGAAATCAAAGCTTCCACCATTAACAGCTCATTCGCTTGGCAAGGACAAAAACTGAAATGTTTTGGAAAGCGCATTTCTTCCATCTTACACTCCATTACACTTTATTAAATCTCTAGTAAACAGGAGGTAGGAAGCAGACGTAACAGATCTAGTCCGTTTACCTGCTGCTTCTGAAATGTAAAAATCACATCTAAGAATCAAAGCTCACAAACAAGAATTTCTGAGATGTCATGCAATATAACTTATTAACTATAACTGATCTACACAGAGAGCCTGCAACACTGGAATGTGAAACAAATGGTGTTGAAACATTAGTGTAACATAATCATTCAGAAATCATTCTAATATGCCGATTATTATTTTTATTATTAGTTGTGCTGATTAATATTTTTGTGGAAACCATGATATGATGTTTTAAGGATTCTGTCATAAACAGCATTACAGGATTTATTTGAAATAGAAATCTTTTGTAATAACGTAAAAAGATCTTTTTGTCACTTTTGATTAATTTAATGCATCTTTGCTAATTAAAAGTATTATGTTTTAAAAAATTAAAGGTAGTAAAGGTAAAAGAAATAAAAGGTACACTATTATTCACTGACAGTCAAAACATCATAAGACTGAGGATGTAGAGCACAAGTGTTTATAGTGGGAAAAAATGCAATTCCCATCCATTGTATTTGCATTCAGAAAAACAAACAAAAGAGTGATCAGAATTTCTCCTTTTGTGTTCCACAGCAGTCATGCACATTTGGAACAACATGAGGGTGAATAAATTATGTCAATTTTCTTTTTTGGGTGAACTATCCCTTTGAAGTCAACATGAAACTGCATTCATAACCCTTTTTACTACCATAATATGACATTTTTGCAGTGAAATCATACATTCAAAGAAAGAAATATTATTTTGGATTGATTGACTGACTACATTACTAAGACAAATTAATGTTCTTTGGAATAATGTGAACCGATGAATCATGCACAATAAGACCAGGCACATATGTTAACCCTATAGTGAGATGAATAATGGAATTATTGCTCTGAGAATTTTCAAGAATTAGACTGAAAAGACCTGCAAAAGCATGAAAAGAGCAACAACCCAGAGCTTGCATCAGGAAGAGGTGCTATGGCAACACTCACAGGTTTTCTTCTTCTAAAAATGCTCAAGTCCTACGCTTAACTAGCCACACATGTGTAAAAGCTGGTGAAAACGAGCCGTCAGCTTCAAAATTTTGTAGCAGTCAATGCCGACTGAGCAAACCGCTGATCGTGTTTCCTTCAGGCCAAAACAACAAGCCTGACAGCCTGCTGTAGCAAGATGCTGCCCTTTAACACTGATTTCAGACCAGCTTTGACGTTTCTGCTATTATGGTGAAAAAGAAGACCACGGAGAGCAAGCCAAGTTGAAAAAAGGTGGCGTGGTTTAGATTTCAAAGTAGATGCCACATTTAATTTGAAGAGAAAAAATGCTGTCACAATAACAAAACAGTAACCATTCTCAATACTCATTTTCATAAAACAGCAAAACATAACATGGTATTGGACACATATACTAACATTAAGATATATATATATATATATATACACATGGTTTTGGGTTTGAAAGAAATCCATATCAAATGACAAGCAAATGTTCTCCTCCAGAAATTACTCCTGGTTTGGAAAAAGCAGAACTCAAGACTGATGGTTTGATCTGATTGTGCCGAGGTTTGAGTAGGAGGGCCTGATTACAGAGAACAGGATTGACTCCATGGCTGGAAGTCTCTGGAATTGCATCCTCGGTCAGACCTTATGTCTGTAAATTCTGCATAAGGACTGAAGTCAACAAAAAACTACAAAGAGCGAGAAATAGCAAGAAAGAGAACAACAAAACATTAAGACAGCATCTTCTCAAACCATGAGACTTAAATGACCACATTCATACATGCCCCAGAAAACAAGCACACACTTCAATAGTGTTCTTCTCTAATTAAACATTGATTGCATCCTGTAATGAAGGAGGTGGTTATTACTGCCGTTACTTGAGATGTTGAAACCAAAACACTAGTAAACTGCAAATAAAATAGAGCATCTTAAACACAAATTCATCTTTCAATATGTGTCTGTGTGTATGTGTGGGTGTGTGGGTCAAATTAGCCCACAGAGAGGTCATAAATGTCCCCAAAAGGATAGTAAAATATGAAATTATCAACATCACCAATGGTCCCCATGAGGAAAACGGCTTCATAAACATACTAAATAAAGAATTCATGAAAATGCAAAAGGCTTTTTATGAGATTTAGTGGCTAGAAATTACAATTAGCTCAGTGGAAAAATCAACAGAAATCAATGGAAAGTCCCCACCATGACCGAAAACAAATGTGTGTGCCAGGCAGATGTGCTCAGAAAGCCACCTATAAGGCAGCCTTGAGCAAAACCTGCCCAATTAACCACCCAGAGAGCCCAGTCTCGTTTGAGAAGTACAAAAAGAATGTGAGAGTGAGAGATTCGCCCCACTGCCTGAGGACCGGGGGCAAAAGGTTGCAGCAAAAAGGCCTGGGAGAGATTCCGACACACACATCCTTTTTGCTTTCAAGTATTCAAGCACACACACACAGATATATTATATTATATTATATTATATTATATTATATTATATTATATTAATATATATATATATATATATATATATATATATATATATATATATATATATATATATATATATATATATATATATATATATATATATATATATACACACACACACACATACATACACACATACATACATACACACATACATACATACACACATACATACATACACACATACATACAAGCACTTGAACAGCTCTCCGCACAGGCATCACAGTTTAAAATGTAATAACTTCCTGGGAGAGAATTTTGCCTTTTTTTTTTTTTTTTGGATAGACACCACAGAGAGTGAAAATTACTGGAGACTGAGTGATAATGAAATTGTAATACGTTGCAGGCTGGATACGAACTTGCATAATCCAGGTGAGCACTGCAGTTAGGCATTTTTACTTAAAACTTTCAAATACTCAACATCAAATATTACAATTTATTATTGCATACATTATATCAATATAAACTATATTATATATATATATATATATATATATATATATATATATATATATATATATATATATATATATATATATATATATATATATATTATATATATAATATTTTTTTTTTTAATAAAATTAAAATTATTGGCTAACCTAATAATTAGTATCATCCAGAATTGTAATATTGAAGATTCTAATTCACAAGTTGAGATGAGATTAGTCAACAAGTTTATAAATGCTGCAACTCAGAAACCATCTTCACCAAATGCAAAAATAACAAAAACCACATTTATCGCTTTGGCTGTATCATCATACCTCAATTTTTAGAGCACAGCCCATTCACACACTCTGCCGAAGCGCTGGTTATCTCTATTCCTGTCTCTCTCTGTATTTATCTGCCGCTCTGACTGAATTGACTGATAAAAGTGTGGACTTCTCAGATAGATAAAACCTCAAACACAACCAAATACACACAGGAAGTATATTTGATTCTATTTCTGAGTACATCTATCTCTCTCTGCATGTGTTAGTGTCGTTGTGTTCCACTTCGTTGGGGAGGCCGGGGTTATTAATTAAAAACAGCAGTGCAGTCGTGTCTAACACTAAGTGCAAACAACTTATTAAAAATTCTGTTTTATGAACTTGAGTTTCAGGAGGAACAAAAAACAATGACACAAGAGGGTAATGCATGAGCCGGTTATACGTGTACAGATAGCAAATTTAGTGTGTGTGTGTGTGTGATGTGTCTTGTATATACACACACATCTTGTGTCTTGCACTACCTGCATCTGAGAATATTTAGCTAGTTGTGTACAGTGCTGGGGAAGCTGCTTTGAAACTCAATGTTCTTGATATACTGAAATTTATTTCAAAACTACCTTTTAAAATGTTAGCTATAAGCTAATAACAAATAGCTAACTAGCTTTTGAAATATACCGTTGTTAGATTTTATGTTTAAATAAAAAAAAAAGATGTCGAGGACATCAGTTAACATAAACTAGCATCAAACTAAAGCCACATTTTCACTGTTATCATAGTGATAGCAGTTAAATGATTGGTTAAATAGTAGTATTTAACTAAATATTTAATTTTGTTATAAAAAATAGATAGAAAATACTGAGCAAGGCTGCTTGTGCAATATAACAAGAACATTATATAATCACACTACATGTTTGAAAAAATAGTTAGCATTTTTAGCTTAGCTTAAGCTAAGTACTTCAAATACAAATCAAGCTAACTTTTACTTTTAGAAAAAGTAGTTAGCTACTAGCAAATAACAAAAAGTTGTAATAAAACTGAAGCAATATAAGTGGGCAGTATTTATCTGTCAGGTTATTTGATTCAGAGCTAACAGGATGTCAAAGACATCGATTAGCATAAACTAGCAAACTAAAGTCACATTTTCACTGTTAAAAGTCATAGAATTTAAGTAGTTAGCTAAATGTGTTCAGCAATTTTTATTTTGCTACAAAAATAATGACGAAAAAGTGAGGATTCAAATTAATTGAACGAGATGATAAAAAGATACTAGTAGAGTGTTTGATTACTGCCTCATCTCGCTCGGTTGTGAGACTGCTTGTGCAATGTAACATTAACATTGTCGCTCTATGTCGAACATCTGAAAAAGCTACAACTCTTTGAAAACAGTAGAGCTAATGATTTTAAAGTAGTTCAAATAACTTAAACTAACTTTTAAAAAAATTAGTTAGCCACTAACTACAAACAAAAAATTAGCTATCTAAAATAAAACTATGAAAGGGGACAGTGCCTTCTGAATTATATCACTGTCAGATTATAGTGCGTGCAGTAAATTAGTTATCTAAATAACAGTACCTAAACTAATATTTATTTTGCTGCAAAATAGACGACAGAAAGTGAGTGATGATTCATTTGATTGAAATGCTAAAAAAAGACACTCTTGTAGAGCGCGTTTCATTATTGCCTGATCTCACTCTGTTGCAAGGCTGCCCAACTTATCAAGAATATTGCTGGCAACAAGTAGCTTGTTACTGGAAAAGTTACACCACTTTGAAATCATCAGAGCTACTGTCACACTCCTGAAATATGTAGTCAAGTCAATAGTGTCGCTACGGTCTGTGGTGTACGGTGGCGTGTTTGTGTCTGAATTTCCTCATCACATCTCAAACTGCAGTTTTCCATCTTGCCTGTCATAAAGTACGTGAGTGTGTGTGCCCCTGTTTCAGAGCAGGGCATTCAATCAAACCAAAGCAGAGGCATACACACATTCATCACTGTTTAGCTACGACTCCCTGATGAAGTGCATGCCGCACCGATGACAACACACACTCGAAAACTGGCACTACAGTATGACGTTCACTTGACAAACAACATACACACAAACACGAATAAATTCACAAGCAACACACGCACATGATGGAGAACACCCGTAAGGAACACTTCATTGTGCGATTCCTCCCTCTCTCTTGTTAATTCAGCTGGGATCGATATGGGAAAGCTGCTAATTGTAGTTATGTTCTCTGCATTGATTAAAAGACAAAAGTGCCATAGAGAGCTAATGAGAGCGAGAGAGTGAGCGAAAGTACATGTTCGTGTTAGCTCCGGGAAGAAACTCTTTGTTCATTCTGTTTCTGCACCTGAGCACAGTCGTTTCACTCCATTATAAACCAGAGCCGGCTAGTGAGAGAGACGCCTGTGAAACTGATAAAGGAGGACATAAATTGGACTTAAAAGAAAAGTTTGTGCGCTACGGCTGGCTAAATTGATTTCCAATTGGCCCAAAGAAACTTAATGAGCTCAAATGCGAGATCATTGGGACACTTAATACACTTGCTGTGTAGAAAGAAGATTTACCCTTAACCACCTTTTATTGGGTGCGGTTTGCATTCATTCAGGGCTTTTTGTCAGGGCACTGAATCAGTGCGTCATGGGTTACAGGACAATAAAGCCAGCAAATAAAGATCAGCCATAATGCCTTGATCTTAACTGTCAACTTGGATGAAGTTTAGCTGAGGCTAATCACTTAAACTTGCGAATAATCTGAAAAGTTAAAAAGGGTGTCTAATGCTGTTTCATGCATTCTGACTTATTAAACACTTTTAAAAGAGTTGGATTCTCATGCTAAACATGGTCAAAGTTTCAAAAAACAAGTTGGACGTATGACCGAGTATTTCCGGGTCAAATACACTCCTTCAGGGTTCATATAAATTTTGGAATTTTTTTTCAAGTAGGGCCCTTTATGACATCATAAAGGGCAGAATTCCTTATATGGGCACTTCTCCTAGAAGAAATTTCGGTGACGGATGTTTTATAAACAAGGCCCAGTTCAACGCTGGATTTGCAGAACATTTGAAACTGAAAGATGGAACGATTCCAATAATAAAAGATCCCGTTCATGAGTCAAAACTGCAGGCGGTAAGAAAACTGCATCAAATGTCTGTGTTTTGTTGGCAATTGGCGCATAAGTGCATATAATGTAAACATAAACAATACGAACGTATAGTGAATCAAAGGTTAGCTCCACCTACGGCACGCCTCTAGGAGCTTGAATGTTTTTTGGAAAGAAGTGGTACAACTCTATGTCTTTTATAAATCGGATAAAACTAAAGACTCTTTGTAGATATAAAGGATGCAACAGAGATTGGCAGTAACTGTGTGTGTTAAGTTATTTGCCTTTCCCATATTTATTGTATTTTATTTGTTATAAATAATTCCCCCCTTTTCCCCAGTGGCAGAAAAGAGGGGAAAAATAAGAAAAAAAAAAAAAGAAAAAAAAAATCAATCAATCAATAATATTTTTTTTTCTTCTATAAACTGTATTTTTTTGTTTTGTTTTTTTGTTCACAAATTATGAAAACAACAACAAAAAAGTAATGTCCAAAACAAAACAAAAAAGTAACAGATTTCACAAACTTTTTTGAACACGCAGTCCCTAAAAGTTTTTGCTCGGCTGTCAGAAGCCTTGAGAACTCTTTGGCCAGGAAAAGTTATAGAATGTATTAATATCCAAACAGATCACGTGTTGCACTGTAATGTCATAAAAGGAGGTATATTCTAGTATTCGGTCTGCAAGCATGATAAAGATATGTGGACACACTACTGGAACTGTCAATCAAATTCCTCAGAGGCTGAAGCCCTTACAAAAATAAGGCTTGACTGGGATTCTCTGGGGACTTCCTTTTTTTTTTTTTTTTTGGCTGCTCACTCCCGTCTACCCTCGCTCTATTTAATTCCCTTCCTCTTTTGGTATTGCCCACAATCTCCCTTCATTTCTCTTTCTCCCAATTCTCACTTCCCACAATCCATTTCTCTGACCTTTCTCTGACTTAACTTTGCCCTCTCAGTCCCTCTCTTTTTTCCATTATGCCTGCTGTCTGAACCTTAGATGGCACCAAAGAACAGTCCAGGTGTTGTCTTTTCTGCACATTAAGCAATGCGCTTAAACAGAAAAGCTCTCTTCAAAGCCCAGTCACTCAAACTCCTGGACTCCTGTCCTCTAGCAAATTAAAAGTTGGTGTTGATCCAGCAGGTTACGGGTCATATTCTGAAGGCAAAGTCCCCAGGGGGATGCTGTGTGTAACTGGGTCCATACAGCAACAAGACATGTTCATTACTAACAGGGTAAATTAACCATAAAAAAAAAAAAACACCACACTCATTAAGACACATATTAGTCAACATTCTTTTGCATGTGGAATATTTGGGAGCAATGGGTATTTCCCAGTCATTTAAATGGCCAGACAGAGGAATTCAAGAGAGATTTCTACCAGATTATATCAAAACGTGTGGATTTGACTGGAAGCCAGGAAAGTCCATACTCGCAGTGTTTACTTCTGTTTCCGCTCTATTCCGACCTCTTTCAGCCTTCTGATCATCCACAGTCATTGTCTGGCTAGTGAATCCGGTAGCTTAGGGAGGTTCATATACTCAGCGGCTATTGTTAATAAACAAAAGCGCATCAAGGCACAATGAACTTAATTCACCAACATAATATACTCAGACATGCACGTACAGGCAGGGATAAATCAAGCATGAATTTAACTCGACAGTTTCCTCAACATTGTCACAATGGGCCTGCCATCCCGGTGTCGCAGAAAAAAAAAGTGATGATTATAATATATGTGTGTTAAAATCATCATATAATCATATATTATAATATATATAATATGTCATTTTTTCCCTGAAGTAAGGTCTCCTGAGAGCTGACGCTTCTGTTGATTAAACAGGTGCTCAGCATTAGGCACGGATGAAGGAGTATGATTTGCTCTAGCTAGCTGTGGCCATGTGATCTCCCACAGCTTTGGTTGCTTTGCCAACTTGTCAACACTACATTTATCATTTACCTGACCTTCAAAAGCAATCAGGTGAGCAGAGGCAAAAATGTGCAATGCGCAACCTTATGAAAAAGGCCCATTAGTTTAGCTGCATATTACTTGTCAGCCTATGATCTGTCTGAGATTGAGTAGCAGCAGCTCTGATTCTGAAAAAAGATAAGTGGTTGTGTTCTACTTCACATACTTAAACAACCATACATGTTTTTAGTGCACTGTATGCGTTTTATTCATCAAAGATGCATTCGATTGATCAAACTAGAAGACTAGAAGAGGTCAAGTCGACCAAGATTTTATTAGTCGGTTAGTCGCAAGAAAAAAAAACTCCAGTGGTGAAGTCACGAAGTTGTGAGGGACAGATCGTTAATGGCAGGTCCTTGTGGTATTACAGTAGCTTAAATTTGGTGCTTTGAGTACAATTCTCTCATACTGATCACTGGATGGCACCTCAAGGCAAAGAACTCTGAGGATTTTAGAATTAGAATTATTGTTCGCCACAAAGATGGCCTAGGTTATAAGAAGATTGGTAACACCATGAAACTGAGTTACAGCACAGTGGCCAGGGTCATAGAGAGAGGTTTTTCAAGACTGGTTCCACTTGGAACAGGCCAAAGAAGTTTAATCAAAGAAGTTGAGTCATTGTACGGTGCATCAGGTGCAGAAGCTGGCTTCAAAAAACAGATGTATGAGTGTTGCTAGCTTTGCTTTAGAGGTTGCAGAAGCAGAAGGTCAGCTTGTCAATACTCAGACCATACGCTGCACACTGCAACAAGTCGGTCTGCATGGCCGTCATCCCAGAAGGAAGCTTCTTCTGAAGCTGGCTCACAAGAAAGCCTGCAAACAGTTTGCTGAAGACAACCTGTCCTAGAGCATGAATTACTGGAACCATGTCCTGTGGTCTGATGAGATTAAGATAAACTTGTTTGGCTCAGATGGTGTCCAGCATGTGTGGCAACGCCCTGGTGAGGAGTACCAATAAAATTGTGTGTTGCCTACAGTCAAGCATAGTGGTAGCATCATAGTCTGGGAATGCATGATTGCTGCTGGTACTGGGGAGCTCTGCTTCATTGAGGGAAACATGGATTACAACACATACTGTGACATTCTGAAGCAGAACATGATGCATGTACTGGGCTGAACTGCATGATAATGACCCAAAACACACCGCCAAGATGACAACTGCCTTGCTGAGGAAGCTGAAGGTGAAGGAGTGGCCAAGTATGTCTCCAGACCTGAATCCTATTGAGCACCTGTGGGGCATTCTCAAACAGAAGGACCATGTGTCTAACATCCAGCAGCTCCGTGATGTCATTATGGAGAAGTGGAAGAGCAACAACCTGTGCAGCTCTGGTGAATTCCATGCCCAGGAGGATTAAGGCATTGCTAAATAACAATGGTGCTCACACAAAATATTGACACTTTGGACACAGTTTTGACATGTTCACTTAGGGTGTACACACTTTTTTGGCCAGTTATTTAGACAATAATGGCTGTATGTTGTATGAGTTGTTTTCAGAGGACAGAGTAAATCAGTACTGCTATAAAAGCTGCATAATGTCTACTTTAAAGTATATCCAATTTTAATTTCTATAGTATTGTCCCTTGAGAACATATAATAAAATGGTTGCTGAAATGTGAGGAGTGAACTCACTTTTGTGAGATACTGTATGTAATCCACATGAAAGGTGCATTTCTCTCTATAGGCGCATTATTGCGGAGATGATTCAGCAACGTCAACATCTTTGCAGCTGACACTGACTCAGAAAACACTAGTTTATTAATAATTAAAATGTTATTTTATAATAATAAAGTTTATTATTTTATAATAAACTTCTTTTATAAAAATACATTTATTTTATAATAATATATATATATATATATATATATATATATATATATATATATATATATATATATATATATATATATATATATATATATATATATATATATATATATATATATATATATATATATATATATATATATATATATATATATATATATATATATATATATATATAAAATAGCATGAGGCATAAGCTATATTCCGCCCCCAGTATATTTGTATATGTAATTAATTTAATATAAACGTGCGATTAGGCGACTAATGGCTTAAATGAACGCCTACTAGTCAACTGGTAAATCTTTAGTCGGAGGCAGCACTAAAAAATAGAGTTATTTTAATAACAGTTATTTTTATTTTTTTTAATAACAGTTATTTTTTTTTTTTAATAACAGTTATTTTTATTTTTGTAACAATATTTCACAATTTACTGTATTTTGGGTCAAATAAATACAGCCATGGTAAGCATACTATCATCATACCTCAGACTATCAAAAATCTTACAAACTTTTGAACAGTAAGGTACAAATGTAAGTTTGCAACACTACCAATAAACCAAACAATCAACAATATGTAGATCAGACAGCAATGCAAAATTTATATGAAAGAGATTTTATCATTTGTTGTAGCATTGTGTCATGTCTGATTAGGACAGGGTGAAACAGCATTAGCAAAAAACTCCTCCTATTTAGTGCCCCAACGAGTTAAGGGCAGCATTAGCCCAAAAAGCATGCTCAGCACTTCAAAAATCCACCAAAAAAAAAAAAAAAAAAACCCAACAACAAAAAAAACCCCAACAAAAACATTACCCCAGCACCATACTGTTTTTAATATACTGTAATTTGGGACGTACTTATTCTTAACTCTTGCATACTAGTGCGAATACTGTACAAATAATACTACAGTACATAATAAAAAAACAAAGTGCATTAAAGACAAAAGGTGGTCAGCTGATCACATACATACCAAATTACCTCCTACAATGTGACTTACAGTGGTGTATCACACTAGGGAAACTCAATTTATTGGATTCATAAATGCAATGTCATGCATTACACTACTTATTGGACTGTATCGTCCTTTCTCACTCCCAGAGAGAGACTGGTTGAGACCAGTCTCTCTCTCACACTCTCACACACACACACACACACACACACACGAACACTCAGAGTTAATTTACATAATCAAGTTCACGAAGCCAGTTTAATAATTTGGCCTCCTGGCCCGCTGCCTGCCACAAGCGCCATTCCATTGTTGGGTTCTTATTAAATATCTCACATTCCGTCCAGGGCTGTGAGCCGGCCACTAACTAATTAAGGCTGAGACATTAAAGGAAAAGACACACACATTGACAAGAACATATCTAGTTATCCACAGTGTTCTTCATTTCCATTTGCTTTATATACGTCTGTGCATTTCTTTGATATACAACTGCACTAACTTTGTGACGGTAATTCTCAATCCTTATATTCAGTTTACACAAACACTTTATAGCATGTGCACTCACTTCAGGGTTAAATATGGCTGGCAGACAACATTTAGCCTCTCTGAAATAACAATACAGATTGTTTTGGCCTCTGGCTGTCAGACACATATGGTGGTAGCAATGGAGTATTAAAATGAGGCGGTTAAGCAGATTCGAGTGAAGCTCAGTTTTGTTGCTGTAACACTAATGGACATGGAGAGAGTCAGCGTGCTGGGACATGAATGCCGAAAAATCGTTGCACTAAGCGGGAAAACGTGCCTAGTGTCTTTGAGTGTAGGGTGTGTGTTTGTGTGAGAGGAGGTTAGTGTGAATTCAGGTCAAAATAACATGTGACCACATGCACTCCTGTGGATATATCATTTATTAATTGCACCGCGCCGAGAATATGAGGGTAACTTCCACAAAAATGGTCAAGAACAAGTCCAGGTCATATTTCACCCCATTAAATTAAATTGTGATAATTCTAAATTGATATAGAGTGTCCTCAAATAGCAGACTGTAGCTTGACCGTTCCATCCGAATCTAGAGACAAAATGACGCAGTAGTATGATTTCACTGGTTCTACAGTTGAAAGAGTGCGGTACACACACAAGCACTCACGGTCATTTATGGTAATGATCTTTTTGGTGCTTTATCCTCTAATATTTTTATCTAGAGCCAAACGCGCTTCATTCAAGCCCTTTCTGTTCAGTATTGCTTCTCTCTCTCACTAAAGCGCCACATTTTAAGAGCTGCAGATGACGAGGCTATCACCAATAACAAAAACACAGTCAACAGCAAAATAGATTGATACTTTTCTATATATATAGAACAATATAAATATAATAAGAGGGAAAATATAAGGGCTCACAAAAACATCATGAGGAAAATATATTGACCATTTAGATGCTTTTCCGAGCGACACTTCGTAATGTTAAAACATCCATAAATACATGCACACAAAGAAAACAGGTTGTCATTTGTTTCTCAATGGTCCATTAAAGCAGTAAGGCATAGTCACACCTGCTAATGGCTTCCACCCACACGCGCACACACACACACACACACACACACACACACACACACACACACACACACAAGTGCAATCAAGCGAGCTATCATAGCCCGGGGGAAACATGATTCACGAAGTCATTAACGGCACTGACATGAATCAACCTCAATCAGATGTACAGTAGAGCAGCACACCTAACCGTATTTATCAGTTGTAATATCTGACACAGGGCCAGGCTCAGCACGTCTCCCTCTTAAGAGTGTGTGTGCTGTGAATCTTTTGTTATTGTGATACATGATTAGCTCCGCAGGTGAACGGTTAAGACCTCACACTTCGTCTGCCGCCACCAACACAGACGTGTTGATTTGTCTGCGTGCGCTCGTCCGTTCTCAACATGATCATCAGTGCCAGGTTCCACTTCGACTCCATAAAATAAAATTGTTCTCTGAGTGAAAGCTTTACTTTATAATTATGTCTGAACTAAACAGTTGCAGGCCCTTACTGTTTTCCTAGCCATTGTGTTTTATGTTAACTTTGAAAGATAAACAAGAAAGAAATTGAATTGCCATTTGTGTTATGAAACGAAAGACATTAAGCGAGACGCTCTGTGGTTTCGGCCTGTACAGGCCAGAACTGAACACAATGTACTTGATATCAAGTCCCTCAACAGTTTGTTTCAATAATCTGCTATGCAAGCACAAGTATTAAACAGAATCTGTGTTATAACACAAATATAACATAGAATCCAGTGTCAGGCATGTCTGGTGGATTTGGCAGTGTGTTGAGTAGACAAAAGCAACTCTTGTGGCATGCCCTTCAGCCGGTTCTGTTAATGCGAAGCTGCAGAAGTCATTTTTAGACACAGAACTCTTTCCACAGTTTGAGAAGCTGTGACTGCTGCTTAAATTCAACACAGACAGACAAATAATAGTGGGCACATGCTGTAAAACAAACTGGTTTAAGTTACATTTAAAAAATAAAAATTAACAATTTTTTTAGATTGCCAGAAATTCACTGTACACTGTAAAACCTGAAAAGTTACGGTAACTCAAACCATTTGAGGAAACCGACTGCCTTAAACCATTTAAGTTTTAAAACCAATAAGGATGAGTACTGTAAACTCATATACATTAAGTTAAATTAACTTATATTTTAGTTTTGGTTTAGCCAATCATTAGAGTAAACTCAACTTTAAGTTTATTCCACTCATTCAGTTTGAATTCAGGTAACAAATCTAAGTCTAAACAACTATATAGCTACTTAAATGGTTTGAGGAAACTGATTGCATTAAATGGTTTAAGTTCATCAAACTCAAAGTAATAAAGTTACATAAGACTAAGTAAAAGGCTAACATTGGTACAAAGTAATGATGACAGAACGGGAGCACTGTAAAACTCAGTAAGTTCAGGATTCTCAAAACATTTAAGCATTTACATTAACTCAATCATATTAAGTTCACAACTTTTTTCTATTAAGTACAATAAACTTTCATTATCATGTGATTGAAACAAACTGTTTTCTACAGTGTAGAAAAATATGGTGACAAAGTTTTAGGCATTATGGGATGGTATTTTGGTGCCAGTCTGTTTTGACTATATATTTATCATCACAGGACTAAATTACATTTTAAAATATATTAAAAAGTCATTTTAATTTGTAACATGTCTCAAAATACTATATTACAGTTATATTACATTCTTTTGCTGTATTTTTGATCAAATAAATGCAACCTTGGCAAGCATAAAAGACTTCTTTTTTTAAAAACATTAAAAAGTCTTACCAACCTCAAACTTTGGAATCGTAATAAGGCAACTTAAAGTTATACAGCTAAAAGGTTTTTAGAATTTATACATTTTTTCTGTTCATGAATTCACAAACACTTTTACTGAACCTAAAAGACTAAAGTGCATCCTTGTGAATGTATAAAAGGGAATTGGCTGGCTTTAATGAGAGAGATGGAGTCTGAAGGTGCGTGTTTGAGTATATGAAGCTTCAATGACACTGGAGAGGAAAGTTAAAAGCTGTGAAACGCAGCCACTCTGTAAAGAAGCATAATTACAGGAAATGACAAGTAAGGCTATGGAATGCAGCCAGTGAACACACGCCATTCAGCAGAGGTTCGCGGCCCCTAAACACACCTCGGTCTGTGTAACTCTTCATAACTGGACTGGTACGAACAGAATACACAATAGCATGTGGGAGTGATCCGAGCTGATCGCATTCCTCAGATGTCTATAAGACAACCTTCTGCTCCGTTTGGAAAGAAAAAGACAAGCACTGCAATTACAGAAGGAAGGCACCACAATTGTGACTATCAAAGCAACAAAAAGAGACAGAGAGGTCAAGGGTCAAGCCTGGCAAACCAGGGGAGGTGGAGCCAGAACCATGCTGAGAGTTTCGGGAACAGAGAGTTGTCATGGAGATGGAAGCGCGGTCGTTCCATAGCTGCTGGTCTAATGGAGAAGTTTGAAAGCTGACAGCTCTGACAGGCATGGAGTCTAATCTCACTGTCCACTGGTTCCAGGTTCACAAAAATTTATTGAAATTTCTTGAGTGCAGGAAATATTTAAATACGTCTGGAGAAAAAAAAAACTCTCTAGTGCGTTTCTTTAAAAATAGAGAGAGAAAAAAAAAATAAATAAATCAATGGTCACAAGAACTTTCTTATTAAAACAGCATGGGCTACTGCAGACTAATCTCTGAGAGCTCTGACCAAAATGTTGTTATGGGTCGAGGAGGATGATGACGACGATGATGAAGGTTTTGAAAGGCATGGGGAAAGAACTCGAGCGGAAAAAATGCTGCTCCGTGGTGTGATGAGACAGACACCATCATCACAAATCCGGTTAAGGCTCCAGTTGGTGTGAGGAGAATTGATTTGTGTGTGTGTGTGTGTGTGTGTGTGTGTGTGTGTGTGTGTGTGTGTGTGTGTGTGTGTGCGTGTGTGTGTGCGTGTGTGTGCGTGTGTGTTTTTGAGGTCAGTGTGTATAATGGAACAGACAGGGTACATCAGCCTCTAATCACTTCAGCACGCTCGTCCTCCACACACACACACACACACACACACACCTGCAGATGCTCTTATCTCAGCAATTCTAGAGATGGAGAGAAAGACACTCTGAGCTAATAAAGTTGAGACTAACTGCATATTACTTATGTCACAGTGTGAGAACATGAGAAGCAGAGATGATAAGGCAGCATCGTCTTTCTCCACCCACAATGCACTGCATACCAGCTTAAAGTAAAACCAAATATAGTAGATGCAAGAAGAACATGTTCCTAGATGAACATCCTTGTTAGTCCTGGAACAACATTCAAGTTCCCTCTGAGTGATTCTTTCTTAAATTCACTATGTGGTGAAAATCAAACTTTTAAATGTTGTTTATACACTGCGTTCCAAATTATTATGCAAGAGACAAATCAGTAAGATTTCTTTACAATAAACATTTTTTCTAAGAAAATGTTTGTTTGTTTATTTATCCATGCCTTTTTAGATAACTGGTATCAATCTCAGACAAAATAATTTGCCAGGTCTATGGAAACCCTTAGAGGTTGTTCCACTTTATTAAGCAAGTCACAGTTCTCATGCAATATGGGGAGGAAGAAAGATCTTTCTGAAGATGAAAAGCATGAAATGGTGCAATGTTGTGCAAAAGGCATGAAAACAACTAATATTGTGTGAAACTGAATGGAGATTATCGAATTATCTTAAGATTTGTGAGTGATTTAGAGCACAGCAGAACTTGTCAGATAAAGGCTTATTAATGAAAGTTCCTGTCAAAAAAATTTATTGTATTAAAAGGGCAGCTATAAAAAAAAAGCCAGTGTTGAGCAGCAAACAGGTATTTGAAGCTGCTGGTGTCTCTGGAGTCTCAAGATGCTCTCCATGCTGGCTGGCAGTTGTGCGTAAAGATGCATTTCAGCCACTCCAAACCTCACGAAGAGAAACATTTACAGTGGGTGTAGAAATACATGAAGACTCATTTTTAAATAGGTTTATTCACTGACTAATGCTGTACTACAATAGATGGTCTAAACGGATGGATTTCTGGATGGTTGGTGAATGGCCACCACGTTCCAACAAGACTGCGACGTCAGCCAGGAGCTGGTGGGTGATTATTTGGGCTGGAATATTGGGAAGTGAGAGGGAGGGTATTAAAATGACTTTTGCAAGATATGTGGCCTTTTTCAGCTATGGTATAAAAAGGAGGATAGTGCATAGTACAATGCACTATTTGTACAATGCATTATGCACTATCCCATGCTGCAAAAAAACACCACAACAATAAAAAATGAAAATGTAAATGTATTTCTACACCCACTGTAAATGTTTCTATTTGTTAGGTTTGGTTAGTGGTGGCTAAAATGCATCTTTACGCACAACTGCCAGCCTGCATGGAGAGCTTCTTGAGACTCCAGAGACACAAGCAGCTTCAAATACCTGTTTGCTGCTCAACACTGGCTTTTTTATAGCTGCCCTTTTAATACAATTAATTTTTTGACAGGAACTTTCATTAATAAGCCTTTATCTGACAAGTTCTGCTGTGCTCTAAATCACTCACAAATCTTATGATAATTCGATAATCTCCATTCAGTTTCACACAATATTAGTTGTTTTCATGCCTTTTGCACAACATTGCACCATTTCATGCTTTTCATCTTCAGAAAGATCTTTCTTCCTCCCCATATTGCATGAGAACTGTGACTTGCTTAATAATGTGGAACAACCTCTAAATAGGGTTTCCATAGACCTGGCAAATTATTTTGTCTGAGATTGATACCAGTTATCTAAAAAGACATGGATAAATAAACAAACAAACATTTTCTTAGAAAAACTAAAATCTGAATGTTTATTGTACTGAAATCTTACTGATATGTCAATTGCATAATAATTTGGAACGTAGTGTATTTAATATGCTTAAATATGCTTTGTTTTAATATGCTTTAAGACAAACCATGTGCAAATTCATAAGTCAACAGCATTGTTAAGTATTTTCACCTTAAAACTGCAGTGAACCAAAGACAGTCTTAAAAACGTAGTTTGAAATCGCTGGTGTTTTTGACGTCACAAACTACCTTGTAACCAATCACGTCAACGTGTGATCGTCGGACGAGTGGATCTCTGAACTGGTGTGAGTGAGTGGGGGCGGGGCTAATTTGCATATTTATAGAACCGTGTATATTAAATGAGGCAAGGGTGTAGCATAACATTGAAGCTATTTTAAGGCATGAAGAAATTTATTTTCAAGGTAAAAATGCTTAAATATATAATTTTGGTGATCAAAGTTTTAAGGAATTCAACTATTGACTACAGGGGGACTTTAATACATGTTAATACAACAATTCAATGGTACATATTCATTCCAAAAAAAAAAAAAAGTCTTCTATAATCTTCCCTCAAAAAAATATACATTTATATTAGCAAAACTGCTTCAGTGCTTATTAATATTTTAAAGTCGTGAATTTTTTTTACCCTGAACTACATTTAGTTTATTTTACAAAAAAAAAAATTCCCTAAAATAATGATAAAGATGTGTACTCTATGAAATAAAAAGCAATAACATAATTATTACTTAGTTCTTGAAAACATGATAGTTACACAACATGGCATTTTTAATCATTCAATTCAAACTTTTCCTGAAAATGGTATGAAAGTTAAATAAGAAATTAATTCATAAAACCTATATGAATACAAAAATACATTTCCAACAACTTGGCATGTGTTTTAACCTATTAACCACAGTACCGCCCACGGTACACATACCTTTCAAAAGAGACCAAAACCATGCATATACTCTAAATGGTTCAAGAACAGCATGCAATTTACTTTGGGTATGCCTTTTGTAGGCAAATTTTACAGGAATGCTATGGGGTTTAACAACATTTCTTAAAATAATAATAAGAAAAAAAAAGTGCACCCATCTGTGTTTTCAACCCCTTTCCTCCAACCACCTGTAATGTAGAGACCGGTTCTGTGTCTGCACACATCCCAAGCTCTGCTTTAATATCCAACAACATGGAGAAAACCAGCTAATGGAAAATCCATTAAGAATATCCAAGCGTGTGTTATGGGTGATTGTCCCTTACAGGGTTTGCCATATCACAAGCCTTCGACTATTACCACCTACAACTCGAGTATTAATGAGAGCCTGCCCTGCTCTCGTTCTCCAAATCCCACTCTGTCCCACACACACATATATATACATGCATCATGGCTCAAGGACACCAAAGAAGAACCTTGTTAAGCCAGGGCGGAGCAGGTAAGATTGGATTCAGACTCATACCAAACACATTGAATTACATTATTGATCACAAGACAGAAAGGTTATGAAAGAGCCATGGGGGCTACGCCAGTTTCCAATCTGCGAAGCAAGAGTATCTGTAAGTCCCACGAGAGCATGGGGTGCTCTGGCGGACAATTCATAACACACACACAGTGCAGTTCTATAATTGATTAAAACTGGCTCAGATGGCAACTGGTGTGCTGACCCTCATGCATAATTCCCGATCTGTGCCCGAGTTGCACTGAAACACTCCTTATGATAATCTCCCATCAGTCATTGGTGATGGAGAGAGAAACAAGGTGCGAGACACAGTGACCGGCGCATTTGTTAGACAGGAAGGCTAACTAGGCCAAGCTACAAACGAAGAGCAGCGATCGCGGACACACTCGCACTCACTTCATGTTGACAGAAGCCGGCTGGAGCTCTTATCTCGGTGGAATGCACAGCGGCCACTGCCTGATAAGAGCCGATGTTCCAGAGGTCGTTCAAATGCTTAGGCAATGGTCAGGCGGAAAGGGGGAATGGTGCTGTAAAGCAAACCAGCTCACCATCTCAGGGTTTGATTGTGCGTTTGAGCGCGTGCGCAGGCGATAGCGTTGTTTCTGGCTTTGCTGTTTGTTGCATCGCCCCGAGTCGCTGTCAGAGTCTGTTTGACAACTGAGGGATGTCTCTCCTAAAGGAGGCTCAGGACATAAGAGATGCTTTAGATCTTCTGGCGCTGAACCCAGGTCACAATAACGGCATCATCAAACTGTTATGATGTCAAAAAATGAAAGCAAAACCTGATATAGGAACACACGGGCATGTTTCTAAGTAAGGTACTTTCCATTACTTGTACTATGCAACAGAGCAGGACTAATTACTTATATTAAACTGAGGAATTTACAGTCAGCTCTGCTCTGTATGGCCCACAAGTGAGACAGCATGCTGAGAAGAAAGACAGCAGAGAGAACAAGAGAGGGGGTTGGGAAACATAGGACATTCCAACTAGTGAACACTTTGAAGACAGAAATGTACTCTACTTTGTGTGAAGACATGAATGCAATGCTAATAGAGAAGACATGTCCTGTTTACAAGTTTAACATGTGTTTTTTTTTTTTGTTACTGTGCCATCAAACCAAAAATAGCAGGCTATAAACAAGATTGACAAAAATATTTTTGGTTTAGAAATTACAACAATTAATGTGAAAATGCTGCCTTTCAGCTAAAAGAGCCAATCTCTTTTGTGATAGAGTTTGTTTACTCTTAAATGCGTATTAGCTGGAACGGTCTGAAAAACTAACCTTTTACCATAACTTAAGCTAACAAAACACTATTTATTTAGCTCAGTTTGGCTCGCTTACTTTTGATTTGCTTTTCCACTGCATTTTAGTACCATTTTAAAGCGGGTGGGATTATAGACTGATCATTATAGTTGCGCCGCCTCTACTGCCGTGGATCCGTTTCTCGACTACCTATGAGTCTGCACCTTGTCTACTGATCACGATACAGCCATCTCTTTTTTTCTAGTTGTGTGCGATGGTCGTTTAAAGCAAGTTGATTAAAAAAAGTGATGCGAACAAATGATGCAGCCGTGGCTGTTAGTGACTATTTAAATCTAGCATGTTTGGTGTCTCGTGTTTCAAATCCAATGAAGCTGGTAGTGACGATTCTCTCTGACCAATCAGTGATCTGCAGCGTTTAAACGTCACATTTAGTATCGGTACGGCATGCTTGGAACATCAGCCGAGGTGGTACTATTTAAGCGAGCCGTACCATTCCATACAATGCAGTGGAAAAGAGCCACAAGATGGCTTAGATTTATATTCAGAAAACTATTTATGAATATATTGACAATCTAACTAACTTCCTCAACAAGATTCTCTAAAAAAGGTGGCAAAGCCATGAGAGTAGTCACTTTTTATGACTACAAAAGAAGAGCGTTTGAGCTAATTTCATGCTTTTTATGCTAGTTCCCTTAAGTGGCATTGCTGAGAACTCAACATATTTACATATTATCTACATATTAACACATTAACGTACACATACTTTACACTATGTTATTAAATACAATGGTCATGTTATTAAATAGACTTTCAGAAGAGTATACATACTTGTGTGAAGAGTGAAAATTCCAAAAAATCTTAAAAAGGTGCCATCGAACGTTTTTTTTTACAAGATGTAATATAAGTCTAAGGTGTCCCCTGAATGTGTCTGAAGTTTCAGCTCAAAATACCCCATAGATTAATTTTTTTAACTGCCTATTTTGGGGCATCATTAAATATGAGCAGATTTATGCTGTGCAGCCCCTTTAAATGCTGACGCTCCCCGCCCATGGAGCTCGCGCTTGCCTTAAACAGCATAAACAAAGTTCATACAGCTAATATAACCCTCAAATGGATCTTTACAAAGTGTTCGTCATGCATGCGGCATGCACGCGTCGGATTATGTGAGTATTGTATACCGTTATATTGCTTACATTTGATTCTGAATGAATTTGAGGCTGTGCTCCGTGGCTAACGGCTAATGCTACACTGTTGGAGAGATTTATAAAGAATGAAGTTGTGTTTATGAATTATACAGACTGCAAGTGTTTAAAAATGAAAATAGCAATTGTCTCCGTAAATACAGTAAGAAACGACGGTAACTTTAACCACATTTAACAGTACATTAACAACATGCTAACGAAACATTTAGAAAGACAGTTTACAAATAACCTGCCCTTGTCTAATGCCTTTCATAATGTTGGGATCATGGGCTGGCATATGCAAATATTGGGGGCGTACACCCCGACTGTTACGGTGTTATGTTGAGATTCGCCTGTTCTTCAGAGGTCTTTTAAACAAATGAGATTTATATAAGAAGGAGGAAACAATGGAGTTTGAGACTCACTGTATGTCATTTCCATGTACTGAACTCTTGTTATTTAACTATGCCAAGATAAATTCAATTTTTCATTCGAGGGCACCTTTAATTCTTAAGTCTTAATTTATAAAAATTCTTGAGTTTCAGTCATAAAAACATATTGTTTCTTTAACCATGATGCGTTATTACCGTATCTGAGCTACACTGGGGTAGTTCAAGTTCCAGAACGCAAGTTCCTTTAAAATGTGTTCATAATGATAGAACTTGCAACCATAGTTGACTCTGGGAAAAGCAGCCCTGGAAAGCAAGATCAAGCGAGAGAGAGAGGATGAGAAAAAGGGCAGCCAAAACTAGCTAAGTGTTTTATCCCATAAGTGGCATGAGGTACATACTGTGCAATGGAGAAAACACTGATAAGGAAGGAATGAGGAAAGGGAGGAAACTAGAAAGAATTACTATCATAAGCCTTTTAAAGGTCTGTAATGAAGCAAGTAGGAGCTTAGTAGCATCAAACTTTGTATGTCAAAACAGAACTTTACACTTTACAGCCCACAAAGTT
>NC_090228.1:12582698-12645198 GCF_024489055.1 Chanodichthys erythropterus
AAAGGGAAGAGGAAATATCCTACAGCTCAGGGCTACTGGCACAGCACAGCAGGACAAAATATTAGCAGTATTTTAAAGATGATAATTAAAATTAAAGCTCAGTGTGAGGAAATTGGACTGTTTGAGGATTAACAGCACTACCGCTGATGCCCGTGGAGGAATTAAATCCCGCTGTGTCAATGTTATCGAGGAGCAATTCACCGGTACATATCACAGACACAAAAGGCCAACTAGCAAGTCTTTTAAGCAGCTTTTTCATGAAAAAAATAAATGTGACAAAAAGCAAAATACACAAAGTGTTAATATCCAGCTGTAGGAGGATGAATAAATGTATTCAAAAGAGGTCGGATGGATGGATGGATGGATGGATGGATGGATGGATGGATGGATGGATGGATGGATGGATGGATGGATGGATGGATGGATGGATGGATGGATGGATGGATGGATGGATGGATGGATGGATGGATGGATGGATGGATGGATGGATGGATGGATGGATGGATGGATGGATGGATGGATGGATGGTTAAGGGGATTTTTGTAGAAAATCAACATCATATTCTTTATAAAATGTTCAATACCTACAAGGCTTGCAATTGTCAAACTGTAACTCTGTTACCTTTCTGAAGCCATACACAACAAAAATAGCACAAAATAATCTGCCAATGTTAAAAATGACTCTATAAAACTGGAAAAGCCACTCTGTTATACAAAGACCACATGAATCAGCCATATGTCATTTCACATGGGCCTCATTTTTGGCCAGGGCCGAAGACCATGGGAAGGTTCCAAGTGTTTTTGTGTATTCAAGATTTGGACCTACATGACTCAGTGGGATGTGTTTATATAAACAGTGCGTGTCATTTTTGCACGGCTGCAGCTCCTGTTGAGTTTCTGTGCGGTTTATCAAGTCGCGCCGTTACGCAAGTACATTTATCATCCAAATTAGATGGAGCTAAATGCAGAAAAGCAGCGTCTGCTTTGAAGTTCTGCAAATGAGAAGCACTTGACTGACATTAGGGCAGAGATGAATAGATGTTGCCACCTCTCTCACTCTCCTGGCAAGCAGCGAGTAGAACATGTTCTTGTTTTTTTTCAGGACCCTGAATAAAAAGCAAGCTGGAAGGGAGAACTCAGTTGGAGGGTCTTCAAAACAGCAATAGTTTCAATCTTGGAAGCCTCCTAAAACAGTCAGAACACAGAGCGAGTCTGTAAGGACAAGCACCTTGTTCAATAGCTGCTCAGTCAATGGACTTTTGTTAGGATTGTGTAACGTTGTAAAACCCGGGTCAAAGTCCTCATGTTTCTGGTTGAAAGGGATTTAGCGTTCATAGAAGCGTAACCTGACCCTAAAGAGCTTGCCGACTGAATTCAAAGTGAAAGACGTTGGTCATTTTATTCCCAAACAAAAAAATAAACCCTAATGATGATCATGATTACATTAAAAATGGCCTTTTGAGGTACAGATCATCATGTCATGATGTTAAATACACTTTCTAGGGTAATAAAGGTGGTGAACAGACGAATGAATGAAGCAATCAATCATCCTAATGGCCACTTCGGTTCATTATGAGCTTTTGTCAGACTTTAACTACGGAGAAAGAGACAGCCAGACAGGACGACAGGTTGCGGGTTTGTGGGAGGCTCCATATGTGTTGTGAGACACGGTAGGGGATCGGGGGATGTGGCATCATGTGTGTGTCCACGGGAGACTTACAGCTGTCACTCAGATGCAGAAGAAGTAGTGTGATCTCACCTCAAACACTCTTTGACACCTGCTGACACCACCCACGTGTTTGGCCACACACACACACACACACACTTTTCCCAGCCTGACAGAAAGTATACACACCTGCCAAAACACCCCACAAGGGCAGCTAATGGATCTGTGGTTAGTGACAGGTTCCTAAACAAACCGTTTAAAAGCAGAGAGGCCGTCTCGTATGAACCCTGAAATGCACCAGAGACATTACTGTGAGAATTCGCTCAATTGTTCTATGCATGACGCTGATACCAAGTTACTAATTAATACGATCAACTAAAATTAGAGACAATGCCCACCCTCACACACGCACTAAAGTCACACCCACGGACGTGACAAGTACGGTCAAAAAACGCAGAGCTGACATGCCTATTCACTGAATCATTGTACAGAGGACTGTCATACAGATCCAGTTTGTCAGAAACTAGCACAAACAAAACAGAAGAAGTGTTGATGACACTGACCTTTACACAAAGTCCAAACATCAGGAGTCTAAACTCACTTCTGTAAAAGCAACTGAAGTTCTGTTAAGACATCAGCTATAACTTTATATTTTTACACCAGCACTGTGCATTGATTTATCTGCCAGGCCAGCTAATATTTGCCAATGAAAGGATTCTGCTACTTTTAAGCCAAATGTACCAAAAGCCATGTCAATATTAGAAAATTTAACTGAGTAAATAGTTTTGAATTTAAGCAAGAGATGGACCACAATTAAAAATTTAATCGATATCAGCCGATATTATTTTTACAGACATTTTTCGATAACCGGTAAATGGCCAATAAAGTTCTATACAATATTGTACATAAAATAAAACATACAACACTAAAAACTCATCAGTCAATCTATAGCAACAGCTTTGTCAATTAATAGTAAAAATAAAATTGAGTAAATAGTGTAAAATTTAAGCATTTTGAGACCCAATAAATGGCTGATATTACAATTCTATACTATTGTCAAAATAAATTAAACACTACAAAAATGAGTCAGTCAATCTGCCAACAGCCTTTTTAATTAATAATAATAAATAAGCCAAGTAAATAGTGTAAAAATTTCAGCTAATGATGCACCATAATTAAACATTTTTCATTAGCCAATAAATGGCCAATATACAAATTCTATACTATATTGTATAAATAAATAATAATAATAATAATAATAATAAAAAATAATAAAAACCAAATTCAATCAATCAATTTAAATGGCAAATGTTAAATCAATTACATTTAACATTATTATTAAATTATTAGCGTTTATTAAGCATTAACTCTACAGAAGGTCAATTGCCACTGGATTAGCATTAACATTATAACAGCTACCCTGCTCTCTAGGTATCAGCTGTTGAAAAACCCATATTAATTGAGTACAAACTCTGAGCAAAACCATTCTTATTTCATATAACTCTCTGAAAAAAAGCAGTTCTATGCCTTCTCAGTATAGGGAACGGCACCCGTGAGGTTATCCATACACAAATCAATGACTGCCAGTGCTGAAGTATGTGACTGAAGTTTAGAAGAAGCATAGGCACAAAAAACAGAACTATATCTCTCATCACAAACATTAATGCACCAGGCAGTACACGGCAACAGCTTAAATGGAAGTCTGAAATAAACATAACCTTTGTCCCCTGATAATGTACAAGAAGGGTGATGTGAGCAAACGAGTCTGCCTGCTCCAACCCCAGAAGACATGTGCTCTAGGACATCATAACATGCCCTGGCATGTCTCCATCTAACAATTCCTCGCCACCTCATTCTTCATAATTAAATATGATGCCCGAAAGCCACATTCTGTATTAAATAAAGCTGATTGGAAGAGGGAAACGAGGTTGTATCAGGCATTGTGGCAAAGTGGCGGCTTCTCGATAGACATCGGCCTTTGTGCAGCTTTTTCATTATTCTCAGCACAATCTACCAGTGCAGATCCATTAGCGTGACATAGGCCTAAATTAGTGCCCATAGAAATCCATTAGCATCACAGAATATGAAGCTGAAGTGCCTTTCTCAGATTGACAAGATGCTTTCTTCAATTGCAAAAGCTGACAGAGAAGGGCAACCTGCAGAAGGATGTTTTGGGGCATACGGGACTACAAAGGTTAGCTGACCTTAAAGGGATAGTTCACCACCAAACTTTTACTATTATAATTATTAATTACGTGCGTATTACATTTTTATATGTTCGAATAATATCTATGTATGTGGGCCAAAGAAAAACTTTCCTTAATCTGTGCAACACAAAAGCTGAATTTTAAAGAATATTCTGGCCAAAACAAACTAGAGGCACCATAAAAGTATTCAAAAAATTTCCAAGTCTTCTTAAGCCTTGACATCAGCCTTACTGAGAGTTTATGAGAGTTCATGAACGAATGGCTCTTTTGAGTCAAATCTTAAGGAAATGGTTGATCCGGTTCACATAACCAGCCTGAATGATATGTTCATGAATCAAACTGATCCACTTCTCAAGTTCAACTCACTGGCCTAATGATCCCGTCACAGCAGTTAGCAGCGCACTCTGCATTAAGATCTTCTTTGAAAAAACTTAAAGGGATAGTTCACCCAAAAAATGAAAATTGTGCCATTATTAACACTCATGTCGTCAAGGTGACTTTTTAAAGAAAAACCTGACTAATATGTTTAATATAAATGTGTACTAGAGTTGTTAAACTCCAAAAAGAACATTAAAGCACTATAAAAGTAGTTCATATGATTTGTGTGATATATTCCAATTTTGAAAACCAGCCTTAATGAAAATTTATGAATGAATCATTCTGAATCATTATGAATGAGTCAAATCTTTTCAGTGGTAAACTAGCCTGATTGACTTGTTGAACTGATTCTCAAGATCAACACACCGACTCAAAATCTTCAGAAGATTTAAAATAAAAGCACAAAAGTCACATGGACCACTTTTAAGATACTTTAATGGTGCTTTTGCATTCTTCAAATTTTTCTAATGTTCTGCGGAAGTCAGTCATACAGGTTTGAAAACAACATGAGGGTGAATTTGGTGAACAATCCCTGTTCTGAGATCTGTTTAATTTTATATTATGCAAAACAAAAATAATTGGAGTTACATAATTATAAGCAACACTAAACATAACTTCGAGAGAAAAAAAAAAAACTAACCATGCAAAAACAATTCTACCCCTACTATTCAAGCAAGTGTTCTTTACAATCATAATACACAACACAGAGAAAAGCCTTTGTGATTAGCTCATAAATGTGTGGGTTGTTCAGGAAGTGAGAACATCCAGACCACAGATGGACTTATACAGCAGGCCACGTGAAGATGTACGAACAAGGACAATGAAACCACAAACACAGATACATACTGTACGCACTGTCAGCAGAAAACACTTCTTCGCATTTGGCTATCTTTAGCGCCAATTATTCAGCACTATCACTCTCATAACAATCAACACTCTGATATCACAGACCAAAGGACCTTTTGGGACACACGTCAGTGACTCAAAACATGAAGAGGAGGGTTTCACGTGATTATCATGATTCTTTAATCAAGACTCATAGAAGCCTGATCCATGTTTTATGGGAGGCATGAACAAATACAAACACACAAAGTCCTCAGGAAGTGCATGAATGAGGCCACTGTGTACTGCTTGTTCCTCAATAAGAAACACAAATAAACACAGTCATTGCTCATAGAATGAAGGAAGAAAGAGTGGTAAAAAGAGCGCACTCTCTCTCTCCACGCTGTCTGTTTTTGACCATTGATCTTTGACCTTGAGGGGGCCGGATGACTTCCTGCTCTGAATCACTAAGCTACAGGATCGTTCTCATACAGAAGAATCCAAATAAAGTTTTGCGCTCATTTATGCATATTAAATGACTTTAATAATTAACAACTTATTTAAATAATAATTAGAGAAATTGGAATTTCAAGTTTCTGAATATTTCCACACAGTAATAGAACAGTCTGAAATGAAAATTCTGTTATCATTTACTCACCTTCATTTTGTTCCAAACCCATAAGACTTCATCTTTAGAATACAAATGAAGATATTTTATTGAAATCTGAGAGATTTCGGTCCCTCCATCCACTTCATCTAACATCTTCGGAACACAAAATAAGCTTTACGAATCTTTTGTTTCAAATCAGTGTTTCTGAGCATGAAAGAAAATGTGATTTCTGTAAACGGTGCTTCGTTATGTCATAAGTGTTTAGAAATTTCAATGGTTCACCACTTGGGAGCTTTGGTAGTCTGATACGCACTCCAAACCACTGATTCGAAACAAACGACTTGTAAACCTTCAAAGCTTCATGAAGCAGTGTTTTGAAATCGCCCATCACTAGATATTGTTGAATAAAGTCGTTATTTTGTTTTTTTGGCACACAAAAAGCATTCTCGTCGCTTCATAACATTAAGATTTGACCACTGTAGGCACATGAACCGTTTTAAATATGTCTTTAGTAACTTTCTGGGCATTGAAAGAGTTAATTAACTTGCTGGCAATGGAGACCTCACTGAGCCATCGGATTTTATGAAAAAAATAACTTGATATGTGTTCCGAAGATGAACCAAGGTCTTACGGGTGTGGAACGACATGAGGATGAGGAATTAATAATAGAATTTTCATTTTTGGGTGAACTAACCCTTTAAGTCATGACGTAAGGAATACTGGTCCAAGTCTCCTCTCATTTTAAGTGAGAATAGTAATACCATTTCAACAGCCATGAGCATGATTTTTTTCATATTGCACAAGCTAAGCTGTTAAAACCCCAGTACACATACAGTCTATGGGCTCACAGACACATTGACATATTGTAACAATTTATAAAAGATAAATCACTGTCTGGCCATCTGGGATTTCAGTATGAAGGTTATGATTTTTCAGTAGTTTTACAGCACACCAAGAGTGTATATTAAAGGGTTAGTTCACCCAAGAATGACAATTCTGTCATTTATTACTCACCCTCATGCTGTTCCACACCCGTGAGACCTTCATTAATCTTTGGAACAC
The DNA here is from genome assembly GCF_024489055.1 of Chanodichthys erythropterus. Lineage (NCBI taxonomy): Eukaryota > Metazoa > Chordata > Actinopteri > Cypriniformes > Xenocyprididae > Chanodichthys > Chanodichthys erythropterus. The sequence goes on from NC_090228.1 coordinate 12,589,443, forward strand.
AAATTAAGATATTTTAGTTGAAATCCGATGGCTCAGTGAGGCCTCCATACAGAGCAATGACATTTCATCTCTCAAGATCCATTAATGTACTAAAAACATATTTAAATCAGTTCATGTGAGTACAGTGGTTCAATATTAATATTAGAAAGCGACAACAATATTTTTGGTGCGCCAAAAAAACGACTTATTTAGTGATGGCCAATTTCAAAACTGCTGAAATCACGTGACTTTGGCGCTCCGAACAGAAGATTCGATACACTGATTCATTTATTCTCCGAAGCTTCCTGAAGCAGTGTTTTGAAATCGGCCATCACTATATAAGTCGTTATTTTGGGTTTTTTTTGGCGCACCAAAAATATTCTCGTCGCTTTATAATATTGATATTGAACCACTGTACTCACATGAACTGATTTAAATATGTTTTTAGTACCTTTATGGATCTTGAGAGAGGAAGTGTCATTGCTCCCTATGGAGGCCTCACTGAGCCATCGGATTTAACTAAAATATCTTAGATTTGTGTTGCGAAGATTAATGAAGGTCTTACGGGTGTGGAACGACATGAGGGTGAGTAATCAATGACAGAATTTTCATTTTTGGGTGAACTAACCCTTTAATACAGTTTGTTGTTTGCTTTTGGCATCTGAAACATTGACGCGTGACGTCAGACTAAACGAGCGGATTGAAAGTCTACTCACCCAAAATTCTGATACTTCAAAACGAGACTGTAAAAGAAGTCCATATGAATTGAGTGGTTTAATCCAAGTCTTCTTGAAGTGTCAGAGTTCTGAATGGCAGGACAGAGAGCTCTCAGATTTCATTAAAAATCTCTTCATTTTTGCTTTGAAGATAAACTAAAGTCTTATGGCAACAAATGGTAATTGTTAATAACACCCATTAAAGGAGCTAATATTCTACTAATTACAGTCATCAAATTGATGCAAGCTCACTAAAATTAATGTAGGCTAATCAAAAACACTCCTGTTTTTTATATTATAAGAGGCAGTAGGGAATGTGGTTAAGATGGGTTTTAATAAATAAGGATTAAAGGGTTAGTTCACTCACAAATGAAAATTCTGTCATCATTTACTTCCAAACCCCCAAGACTTTTGGAACACAAATGGTGATGTTTAATGAAATCTGAGCAATTTCTGTCTCTCCACTGACAGCTATGCAACTGCCACTTTGATTCTGATGAATGTTTATATGTGAATAAAAAGCCTAAATTCGTGATCGTGTCTCTTCAGAAAAATTGGACAAAACCACTCAATTCATATGGATTAGTTTTACAATCTTTTTATGATCTTTTTGAAGCATCAAAATGGTTGTTGCGTAGCTGTCAAAGCAGGAACAGAAAGCTTTCAGATTTCATTAAAAATATCTTCACCTGTGTTCCGAAGATGAACGACTGTCTTACGGATTTGGAACGACATAAGGGTGAGTAAATGGCAGAATTTTCATTTTTGGGTGAATTAACCCTTTAAGCACACAGAATAATTCCCAGAAACATTATGTATTAGTATTAGATGCCATCTGTCATCAATGTCAATCTGGAATAATCCATCCGGGTGAGCTTTTCAAGTTGCCCCTAACTTGTACACTGCCATTTACAAACATTCAAAGTTATCAGTTGTGCAACATTGTCAGCAATGAACTTCACTGCAATACAAACAGCAACGCAGCCATCCAATTACAGAGCAAAGGGAAATTTGATTACCCCCATTACAGTTGATTTTATCACAACAGCTTGTATAATATGAGAGCTGGGTGTAATTGGGAGAATAAATAAGCAAGGAGAAAATGAAATGAAGGGAAGTGAAACTCGTCAGAAGCTGACGACAGGAACAGAGATGGCTGTGCTTTCTTCGGGCTGTGACAAATGGTTCACGGCCAATCAAACACAACATGTATTACTAAATATCCAATCATTAAACCTTGTTTCACATCACTAAAGGAGCATCTTAGATGGGATCTATTAAGAAAGCATATGTCAGCACAGTGTTACAGGAACAAACATCCGGTTACAAAAAGCAAACAGACCGAGTAAAGGAGAGCAGCTTGAGTTAAGACTAACAACATGCAAACATATGTAAAACCCGAAAATCTTGTTTCTTGTTTCTTTAAGACCTCAAAAAACGAATGAATAGCCAAACTGTGACACTTAACAAAAGTATCATGGTATTAAAATGTTTTTGACATACAAGTATTAGCCTACTAATATCATGTTTTCCCCCCTGGATATATACCATGGTATTCTTGGAATACAACCATGGTAAAGAATATCAGCACCATGGCGCTTTATTGTATTAAACACAGCCTAATCGACGTCGCATATATTTCCACATTCTCACGACCCCAGCGCGTGCTTTATCGCTTATTTACATATTTAAACAGCGTAAAACTGAAACAATATGCTACAAAGTTGTGTCAATGAGACTCGTTGTTTGAGTTGTGTTACAAAACGGTGACTGTGAATGCACTTTAAATCATAAAAATCTACTGCTTTAATCTGATTTAATTTACAATACGCTCCCAAACGTAACGATAATAGTTAAAGTCTGATACCGCGCGAGACTCATTGAAATAAAGACGTTGTTTTAGATGTTTACAAACATACGCGACTGAAAAATGTAAACCATAGTCAGTTGAAACAAACAGAAAGTTCAACACTCACCTTTCTGGAGAAACAACTCGCGATGGCAGATCAAGATTTCTCTTCGTAAACTGCCAGAGACCGATAGCGATAAAGGATTTACATTATTCGTCTCCCAAGTAGACCACTGAAGCTAGTAGGGGGAAAAAACAGTATTCCTTGGAAAAAGCCGGGGAGGCAGTACACTTTGTTAGGGAAATCCGAAGAACTATGGGCGATGTTGGGAATCCAGCGTCGAAAACAATTCCCTGCTTTTCCACGCCCTGTAGGCTGAGCCTCAGATAAGCCGCCAGGTGCGCGTGAAGTCTGAATGTTCACTGATACCTGTGTGAGTTCTGAAAGAAAATCGGCGGAGCAAAAGTCCTCTCAGCTGATGGATGAGGATACGGGACTCATCTGGACATGCCCGACTGACCAGAGCGAGCACTCGCGCGCGCGCTCTCTCTCTCTCTCTCTCTCGCCTGCACAAGCACGCGCGCACTCTCTCTCTCTCTATTGGTCTCTATCACTCTTAATTTAAATTCAGTTTCACGTTTTGAGTGGCATAATTTTGCATGTAATGGTTCAGTACAATGGCATAAAATAAGATAAACTCAAAGGCCTATATAATAATAAAATATAACTGAGATTAACTTCAGCCTATATGGCATGCAATGTAGCCAAAGCATCAATACACAAAAACAGTACATAAAATATTACACAGTACCAGAAATATTAATTTCAGTAAAGTTAATACATTAGGAAATCGCAATACCCTACTTCAAGTGATAGTCTCTTTCAATAACTGTGGCTAGTGTGATCACTGAGACTGTATTTGGAAAGGATCCATCTACTTTTTATCTCTGATGGTGATGAGGCATTCGTCCAGATGTTTAGGTCCCGGTCTTCCCTTAGCAGATTGTAGATCCACTCTGCCTGTTTCAGTCTACAAAAGTGCTTGAAAAAAGCATTTTCCAGCTTGGAAGTAGGAATCAGAAATAGTTCTTGCTTCAAACACCCTTGAGGTCCCCTACGGGTCCCCTGTGAAGTCTGAGCTGGAATGAAAGAATGATCCTTTCCTCTCCCACCTACAGTAAATCGGAGATTTGTGGTAATCTGGCTCATGCTGAGACTGAGATTAAGGCCAAACCAATTGTAAATCATAATCAAAGGACAGATATTAAGGATGGATGCAGAAAATTGTGTTGCGACAACATATTTAAGCCCACCTCTTTCATTAGTCCAGTGTTTTTGGTGCGGTTTTAAAGATTAATATTCCACTGATAGAGCAGGAGAATTGAGAATAATACATTTTAGAATAATGACGGTTTGACAAGCAATGTTTCCCAAAAAATTCTATACATTTAAAAAAAAAGGGGGGTCAATAATGTTTATAAAATAGTAAATTTAATGGATAAAATAAAGTACAGTAAAATTTAAAAAAATAATTTAAGTTTAATTACATAGTATTTAATTTTGTGAAATTATTCAAATATCTAAACACAAAAAATGAAATGCATTTCAAATTCAACGTATTTTATTGGCACGAATATTTTGCATGCAATATTGCCAAAGCATTAATACACAAAAACAGAGACAAAAAAAAGAGAAAACAATAATATTAATAAACAAAATGGAGCTAGTAAATATTAATTATAATTGAACACTTCAGATGCAAAAGCCTCTAAGTGCCGTCTGAAATTTTCTTCTAAAATAAGCATTTTTATCAAGCTCGTATGTACATGTTCAGTTATTTCACTTTAATGGCAATGAAAAGGACCTATTAATTGCCATTAAAGTGGAATCACTGAACCTAAACATACAAGCTTGATAAAAATGATTATTTTAGAAGAAAATTTCAGATCAGAAGTCTTCAGTTGTAAAATAATAATATTAATAACAACAAACGATCAACTCAGGAAACTTCCACCATCTTGTTTCTTGACTATTGAAACTTCCTGATGCTTTCATTTGTCTGGATTTGAGCTATTTAACAGACTGACCTTCATAAACCCGTCAAATCTTCTGTCATGCACAGGTAGCCGAGGTCTTTGAAGTAAGCCTTCAGAGGACACTCTGGGTAACATCATTAATGCAGTGTCTCTTTAAAATGTTGTTTTGGACCCCCGTGTGTTATTGCAGCAAAAGTGTGCTTGCACGTGTGTGTATGTTGTAGTTAGACCCGAGTGTCAAAGCTGAATGATTTGAATAATTCATGACTATGGAAATTAGTCTGTCTGAAGGAAAAGAGTGCGGTCTTTGCCCCGAGGCCTGTAGGGACAGAGATGCTTTGCTTTTTTCCATTTATTCTCTCTCGCTCTCAACCCTCCTAAATGTCTTTCTCAAATATTTTATAGTGTAAAATGCAGCGAAAATTTGAAGATGATCACAACACAAGAAATATAACAGAAGCAATGATGGAAAGAGACAGAAAATCAGAGAAAAACGAAGAATAATGATAGCTGTCAGGGGGAATGAGATGGCATTGTGCCCGAGCGTGGAACACACAAAGCTGGCTGTCATGTACAACCATTGTTCTAATTTCTCTCAAATAGCCCTGTTGCTCAGAATGTCACACCTCTTTTAGTAAATGATAAGAAATAGATGACTGAATCATCTGACAAATCACAAACAAGACAATACAGACAGAGCAGGTCATTTTATACTTCACTGGTCATGTTTTGAGCAGCTCTGATATGAATGACAGATATTGATTGTGGCTCACATGTATTCCAGTGACAATTCAAGTCATTTCAAGATATTTTGAATCTTATATTGACTTCTAATAAGTTGAGTTTGCCATCTAGACATTGAGGGGGAAAAAATATCTCATGGGAAAGAATGAAATGCTACGGTCTTTAATAATAACAACTCTAAAATATGCTTCTATCATATTCTTGTGGCGCCCTCTACTGTTCAAACATATTGTATCAGCACAAATAGTCAATAATAATAATCTCAGGGGGCTGTTTTGAGCTGTATAACCCCCTCCACGAGACTGCCACACCCGTGAAGTACCATTTAACGTCAATAATATTCTCACCGTGTTCGTGAAACGAGAAACAGACGTTACTTGCGCAGCTGAATTTGGCACATCCAGACCGGCGGCAAAGACAGATGAGCAGAAACAGTTACGCTGTCAGTTGGCAGAAAGACAATATGCTGTGAGACAGCAAACAGAAGGAGCCGTGAAGAGGGAGGGGAGATAAACATGAACAAAAGTGAGCGAGAGCGAGAAAGGAGTTATTTTTAGACCGTGCAATGATTAGATTTGCCTCCCTGTTGCACCGAGCCAAGTTGGTCGGGCGGCTGTCAATATGAGTTATTGCATAGACCTCGCTCTAATCAAAAATGTGTGTGCTTTCATATGAGTGTTTGTGTAAATGTATGTATGATATATCCGTGTGTGTGTGTGCGTGTTTGTTTGTCTGTGTATAAATTGCATATACTCCTATTACTTAGTGTCTGGAGATGTTGGTTTAGCTTGGTGGATCCGGTATTCCCTGCAGTGCCAGTTTGGTTCAGTGCCACTAATGAGCCATCTGGTGCTCTCACCATCAATCCCACAAGTCCTGGGACCATCACCCAGAATTCAACACCCCTGTGTTCAGCCAAATGATGAGGCTTCTGTAGGGAACAACGAGATCAAGATGAAGGGCAAAGTTTTGTTTAAATTTGCAAAATACAAAAAAGTAAAAAAAATATATATATTTTTTTAATTTAATTATGATTCGATCATATTTATATATAGATTTATTAAGAAAAAATAATTTTATTAAACATATTACAGATATAGCTAGGTATTGCTTCTCAAGTGTTTAAAGTTTGTTTACTTCAGAAGTACAAAAAATTAGTCTTTAAAATTATTGTAAAGTATCATATTTTAATTAGCATATATTTATAGATTTGTGTAAATCTAAAATATGAGAACACACACACACATATACATTATATATATGTATATATATATATATATATATATATATATATATATATATATATATATATATATATATATATATATATATATATATCAAATAACTATCATTGGCCCATGAAATATGTTTAAAGGACTAAAAGAAGAAAAATTGGCAATTGGTTAAGAAAAAAATAAATGTACAATTTTGCACAAATCTTGCTTTTATAGGCCTAAATGTATCTTATTTAAATATTTTTACAAAAAAAAAAAAAAGATAACATAATCGATAGTGTTGGGAAAGTTACTTTTTAAAGTAATCAATTACAATATTGCATTACTTCCTTAAAAAAAGTAACTAATTTTACTTAGTTACTTTTTATGGAAAGTAATGAGTTATGTTACTTTTGCGTTACTTTTTCTCACCTGTGCTGGACAATTTTGTAAAGGCCCTTTCATACCAAAAGTGAAATGAATAAGCTTCAGGCTGATCACAAATGTGATGTTTATCTAAAGTCATATTTGCTTATTAGTATGAATTTGATCATTGAACGTCAGCAGCAACATTGTTTTTAATCTCACTTTATTAACCAAAGTATGGCCTATTTGTTTAATTTACATATTATTGGAGGTTTTTGTAATATTCTGAGTTTGCATTTCACTGTTTTTATTCATTTTAAGGAATACTGACTCTGTTTTTGTGCAAGTGAGAGGAGTAAATGTTCACATTTAGTCTAGAAAAACCGTCATGTTTCCACACAACGCCTCTACACTTACTCACAATTAGCTGTCAATCAATAAATGAGAAAACAAGTAACTTGTGTTACTTGTTTGAAAAAGTAACTCAGATATTTTCTTAAAAGTAATGCATTACTTTGCTAGTTACTTGAAAAAAGTAATCTGATTACGTAACTCAAGTTACTTGTAATGCGTTACCCCCAACACTGACTATCGATAATTCTTTCAGTTGGCAACTTGAGCCGTGAAATACCCAGTTCTCATCATCAACCTGATTACAAGTGCTCAGAGATGTGAGAACACTAATGAAGCCACTAATGAAGCCTGAGAGCAGCTCTTTGAAGAAAGACATTGTGCCAGAGTGTCCAATGTGGTTGATCAGATTCCCAGATTATTCCCAATGCAAACAATGCAAATGTTCAAAAGACAAATAATTTCTTTGCAGCTTTTTCAAGAGCCAGATCCATTCTTGGCATTCAAAAATTCTTTGATTGATTAATTGCCTGGAGTGTTGCTTACACACACAAACACACAAATAACAGGAAGCTCTTTGTTTGTTCTAATGATTAAAACCTGATTCGATAATCTATTGGATCAGTATGTGATTACATCAAAAGTATTCATTTCTGTGGTTTTACGGCTGGCTGGTATCAAATAATAGGCTTCACAGAGCAGAAAAATGCAATAGTAAGTTCAGAAATTGTAATTGGGCAATGCTCTTCCAGATAACCTTCAGAAAATGTAAAAGAAAGAAATTATAATGGGGTTGTGCTACTGTCCCCAGGATAACAAATTGCTTTGGCTATGGAACACTGAATAACCAGCTAACAATGTTTTTTTGTGAGGAAATGTGAGCAAATAATTGCACATTTTGAAATTTACTTTTTGTCTCACTGCTAATTAAAAGCAACCTTGGTGTATCCATCAATCTAGCAGTGCTTGTTTACTATGAACCCATAATTGAGTAAGCAGAGAATGGTTTGGAATTAGTGTTTTTGTTTACTAAACTAAAAAATAAAATCACTTAAAATTGAAATAAATCTTAAATAAAATATAATTATTATATGAAAAACGTATTTTAGTTAGTTGTCAAGTTGTTTAAGTTGAGGTAGTACAATTACTAAATCTAGAACTGAAATAAAAATTAAAAGCACAGAAAAAGATTTTTGCAACTTAAGTGTAGTTTGAGAGTCAAACCACTAGGTGACAGCATATTGTCATTTTAAAATGTTATGAACGCTAATCAAAGGAACAAAGAGATCTATAACCATTAATGTCATTTTGTAGGTCAATAAGCTAGTTCCACAATCCAATCCTTAAGCCTAATTAAAACAAACCAAAAAATGTCCCATATAGTGACATGGAACACTAATATAGGTTAGGTGCACCTGAGTGGTCTAGTTGCTGGTTTTAAGTATTTAACATCTAGATACAAACAAACAAATCGGTCCGTTTAGACTTTTTTTCTCTTTTTCACCATTCTGTCTCACATGTCCTGTAATGCACAAATTTACCACATGAACCAGATATCCAAAATGTGCAGTTTGAGGAAAATGCTAGCATTCGGCACCTATGCTAACATGTACACAGTAGAGGAAAGTAAGATCTATGTTAGCAAGTGCAAGTGTTTAATCATGGTTTGAACTAGCATTGCAGTCTGGGTCTGTTTATTGTATAGGGCTGTTAATGTGAAAATACCTTAATGGAACACAGTTTACACAGAGAGACTGTTTATGTAATGGAGGTACGTGTGCAGTTTCATGTTCCCACTCTTTCACTTGTTACTAGCTTCCCCCTTCATCTGTCTCTCTGTATTTATGTTGATTATTGAGTTTATAAATATGCATGATGCTTGGGACATGTAGAAGGCTTCCTGTCCTCTGCTAACCACCTCAATGAACCCAGCACACTGAGCCAAGTGACAACACTGAGTCAGCTCAAGCGTTACATTAGAGCTCAAGTAAAGCCTCATTTCTTTCTTTGATTTCACAAGCATCTCAAGGAAAGACAATTTTCCATTTATTTAGTTTAGGCATAAAAAGATAAAGCTTAATTTCCTGTGAATGTCCCTCTCATAAAGGTCTCCCAGGTTCCCAGTCCCAGAATCAACGTCAGCACTGAGGTTATGATTCACCAAATGCGGTTAGCGACGGTTCTCCCCAGAAACCAATTTTGAAAATGTCAAGCCTGTTTGAAAATCCACCTTATGCTGATAGCTGTTTTAGAACATATGATGCTGGTTTTAGCAGTTTTAAACTTGTCATTAGCTAGTTCAAGCTAGTTATTAGTTGATTAAAGCTTAACTAGCTATTCCAGGCTGGCCATTGTCGGTTTAAGTTGGTCATTAGATGGCTCAATCTGGTAAATTATCTGGTTCAAGCTGGTCCTTAGCTTGTCCTAGCTGGTCATTAGTTGGTTCAAGCTGGTCATTATCTGATCCATGCTGCTCTTCAGCTTGTCCAAGCAGGCAGTTAGCTAGTTCAGGCTAGTTATTATTTGGTTCAAGTTGGTCAATAGGCTTGTTCGAAATGCATCAATGTTGCGCAGACCAATTGGCATACATCAAAGTTCAGAATAATTATTAGTAGGTTGATGCTTAATTAGCTATTCCAAGCTGGTCATTAGTTGGTTCAAGTTAATCATTAGGCTTATTCAAAATGCATTGACGCTGCGCAGACCGATTGGCATATGACATCAAAGCTCTGCAAAAGCGATTGGAGAGCAAACGACTCCTTATGTTTTTGAATCGCTCTCACGGTACTTTTGTGTCATGCGCTGATGCATCTCGAATAAGCCTATTAGCTGGCTCAATCTGGTAATTATCTGGTTCAAGCTGGTCAATAGCTGATCCATGTTGCTCTTCAGCTTTTCCAAGCTGACAATTAGCTAATCCATGCTGGTCATCTGGTAAATTATCTGGTTCAAGCTGCTCTTCAGCTTGTCCAAGCAGGCAGTTAGCTAGTTCAGGCTAGTTATTAGTTGGTTAATGCTTAATTAGCTATTCCAAGCTGGTCATTAGTTGGTTCACGTTGGTCATTAGCTGGCTCAGTCTGGTAATTATCTGGTTTGAGCTGGTCCTCATCTTGTCCTAGTCGGTCATTAGCTGGGTCATGCTAGTCATTCGCTGGTTCAAGCTGGTTATTAGCTGATCCATGCTGCTCTTCAGCTTGTCCAAGACGACAATTAGCTAGTCCAAGCTGGTCATTAGTTGGTTCAAGTTGGTCATAAGGCTTGTTCGAAATGCATCGATGCTGCGCAGACCGATTGGCATATGACATCAAAGTTCTGCGAAAGCGATTGGAGAGCAAATGACTCCTTGTGCTTTTGAATCGCTCTCACGGTACTTTTGTGTCATGCGCTGATGCATCTCGAATAAGCCTATTAGCTGGTTCAATCTGGTAATTATCTGGTTCAAGCTGGTCAATAGCTGATCAATGCTGCTCTTCAGCTTGTCCAAGCAGGCAATTAGTTCAGGCTAATTATTAGTTGGTTAAAGCTTAATTAGCTATTCCCAGCTGGTCATTAGTTGGTTATTAGCTGGCTCAATCTGATAATTATCTGGTTCAAGCTGGTCCTCAGTTTGTCCTAGCTGGTCATTAGTTGGTTCAAGCTGGTCATTCGCTGGTTCAAGCTGGTCATTAGCCAATCCATGCTGCTCTTCAGCTTGTCCAAGCTGACAAATAGCTAGTTCAAGCTAGTTATTAGTTGGTTAAAGCTGGTCATTAGTTGGTTCAAGTTGGTTATTGGATGGCTCAGTCTGGTAATTATCTGATTCAAGCTGGCCCTCAGCTTGTCCTTACTGGTTATTAGTTGGTTCAAGCTGGTTATTAGCTGGTTCAAGCTGCTCTTCAGCTTGTCCAAGCAGGGAATTAGCTAGTTCAGGTTAGTTATTATTTGGTTAAAGCTTAATTAGCTATTCCAAGCTGGTCAGTAGTTGGTTCACATTGGTCATTAGCTGGCTCAATCTGGTAATTTTCTGGTTCAAGTTGGTCCTCAGCTTGTCCTAGCTGGTCATTGGCAGGATTCTGGTCATTAGCTGATTAAGCTGATCCATGCTGGTAATTATCTGGTTCAAGCAAGTAATTAGTGGATCCAAGATGGTCAATTAGCATTCACCAGCTAATGAGCCATTTGAACCAGTAGTATACACCAGTTTAGACCAGCTAGAAATTGGCTTCTATGATCCAAAACACAACGCCTGGCTTAAAGTACATGTCAGTGCAGTAAATTTGTGTTAGAAGATCTACTACTTACTACTTAAAACACAAATATCACAGATGGAACATTGCAATCCATATTTTTTAGATAAATCTTTGATTATAGTGAAATAAATCAGAGGTTCAAGGGGAATAACTTAATTGTCTATGGCTTTATGTCTCACTTGATGACGCACACCACATGCATACGTGTGGATTCTCAGCTTAGTTATGGGAAACAAAAACTTTCTCAAAGAAGTTGTGTTTGACCCCCCGGCCTCCAGAATCCTTCAGCCTCAACTGCACCACTCTGTCCCCAGTCACAGCACCTCGTCCCAGGCTCTGGGTGTCATCACAGGGCCTTTGATGGCTCACACATGGGCTGCATCCTCTACTACTTCCTGTGGTTAATGGGGGAGAGGCTGGGTTAGGGCTGCCCCCTCCTGGTCTCTAGGGAGACACAGGGGAAGTGACTGTTTGTGCACACACACTCACACACAAACACTTTTCCATAATCCCCATACAAACCCAGCGCTTCTTCAACCTCTCGCACACCCTCACTTCCCTCAGTCATACATACACATTCACCCTGCAGCAGTTCTCATCACACTTCAGTCTCCAAACCATCTGTGACCTTTGAGTTCTGTCCCTCTGGAATGGAAGTCCTGCTTCCCATGAAGTCCCAGCATCAGTCAGTCAGTGGATTTAAAGATCCTTAACATTTTGCACATGCCAACCAAGGATACATGTACCCCAGTGGTTAACATTTTTATTTTGCTTAGCTAAAACCTATAAAAAAAAAGAAGACTGTGATTAATCTAATGATATTTTCATTTAATTTATAAGGAAAGTAAACCAACAAATGTGTTTATACATTTGTCATGTATAGCCTGTATTACTTTGCGTGTCTGCTTTTCTAAAATTAGCACAAACCATTTCTGGTTTGGTATTAATATTGTTTTATTTTTAGACGGACAGACAGACAGACAGAATTTCTAACAAAACTAATTTCTAACAAAACTACAAACATGAATAAAAAACTACAACTCCCATGAGACTGTTCTTCTCTGAGGAATTCAAACAGCATGAGCTGATATGGTTAATATTTTGGAGGGTCATTTAAAGAAAAGCAGGCAGCAAAGTAAGAGTAAACTGCATTGAGAATGCGGAATAACTGTTTTTATATTCTATTGCCACTGCATGGGTCCCTGATCCATAAACGGAATCTACACACCCCCTACTGAATGAAATCATAATGCATCATTTTCAGTTGCTCATGTGGCGTAATGTAGTACCACATATTCCACATTCTCTCTCTCTTTTAGCTATCAAGCCGCTAGTAAATCCTTTTAGTTTTGTGAGCATTATGCACCTGCCAGTGAATCTTCGGTATGATCCCGTTATTCTTAATGTGACCTACATCAGGAGGAGACACGCTCGTGCACGGGCATCCCTCCTTTATATCTGACGCCATAGCAACGCTATGCCGAAGCACTGATGCGCGCTTTCTTCAATACCGCAAGGACACGGAGATACAACAACCATCGTGTTTAATGTCTATCCGCTGATGTCGGAGCGGGTTTACTGCAAGTATCGATGACAAAAACTACAATCGGTGACATCTAGGTGAGTGTGTCCGTAGCCTTGGTGCATTACATCTTAAATTCATTCATTCAAATCCCAAAAGGTTGATCTTGAATGACGCTCACTGCCTGATCTTATTTACAATGGCCTTTTTGTTATTGTTACGTTGCATTTTAATTGTATTTTGACGCTTGGTCGTAATTTCATAAACTGAATGACATGTGTACCTATTACAGTAGACGACACTGTACAGTGTTTACTCAAAAACGTGGTAACAAATTATGAGCGATATTAAATACAACTGTGTTTATAATTGAGTAAGTAACGTCAAAGGAGCAAAAATAGTACTAAATACAATTTGTAATTTTAAGAAATATATTTAGATTATTAGACTGTATCATCTTAAAGAGTTATATGCTATTCTGTTTATGTTTTGACTGTTTATTATTTAGCATCTCTTTTTTTTATGTACACAGAGAGCAAAATGCATGTTTAAGCACATTACCACTCCTGGGGCCAAAAACAAAAAACAAACACCCCAGAAGAATTTAAAAATTTCACTCACAGATCTCAAGAATTGATTTAATAAACTCAATAAGGCCAATAATCAGCTAGCTAATTATTTTAATGGCGCAATGATCTCTTGACATCCACAAGACAATAAAATACTAAACATGACGACAAATTGGCAAACTGTCAAGAATGCTACCATAATCATTCGTGCCCCTGTGCATGCTGGGAAAACAACTGGGACTTGAAGGACTATTCCGGAAACTGGGTGAGCAAAAGGTGTACTTGGACAGGATGTGGTTGTAAAATGTAATTATTTATTGACATTATGTTATTAATCATTTGGAATTAATCAGAAATTAAACTGGATGAATAAATAGTGTTATGGTAATATCTTTTTAAATGATAAAAAAGAAAAAATGTTAAATATAATTTGCATAATATTTTAAAAATTACATCATGAATGCAGATGCACAGAATAATTTGAAATTTAAGTAAATATTGAATTTTTTTAAATAATTATTTAATCAATTTTGTGTATATCTTATTTGTTATCATTTATATCATATCAATTTTCTTTTGTTAAAAACCCCTTTTCGGTCGGCCATTAATTGAAACATTGTAACCTCTGCTTACTTAGACATCATGTTTGTTCATCACGCACACCCCTGATGGCCAAAAATGCTGTGTAGGCAGACAGCTCACAAGATTTTGAGACACAGTGTCACAGTCGATCTTTATTTTCTCAGGAGGGTCCATACGTTCATGCCAACATTCCTGTTCAAGTTTGGAAATACGATCCAAGAGCAAGAGGGAGAGCGAGACCATGAGCAGCTGATACACAACAGCTAAAAATAATATTCCATGTGAATCACTCTCTCTAACACCAGGCAACAGGCATGAAAATCTGCTAAAGAAGAGCAGTTACTCCGGTAAGTGATTGTTTAATAATCATATATGACTGTCACTGTGGGTTTTACTATTTTATGTACTATTCATGTCAATTAAAAGTAGAGAAAAGACAACGTCAGGCTGTCAGTGAGCATGTGGAGGGATTTGAATAGCCATCAGAGTGGGTGGTATCCTATAATAATAATGAACAGCAGTGTTTTATACAAATCTAAATAGAGGGATAAGCATGAATGAGTTTGTTATAGAGACGATTATATTTAATGCACTTGCCATGGGTGTTTAATTTAATTTGTAATTCATTTTATTTCACCTCAACCAAGACCCAGCAATTCATTTTTGCTCACTGTAGCACAGTTTTTTTAGTTAATAATATCTCTAAGAATATACATGACAGAGTTTTAATCTTAATAATTGTTATAAAATGAAGGTATGAAGACCCTTGTCATATCAGTAGCTGTTTTATTTTACATGAAAGGGTTGCCTTTTAGTGGCTGACATGTTGTGATCACATGACCAGCTGAATGCTACTCACTTTTTGGTAGCCTCTTTTATCACACACTTTTGGTTGCAGAATAAATTATGCATTATTAAAAATGCTTTCACAGCATATAGCATTAACTTTTTTATCAAGTACAGTGATAATTTAAGTGATAATTTAAATTTTTTTCTGCCAATATAGTGATATTTATATGTGATATCATGATGATATAATGTAAACGTAATATAGATATTTTAATATAATTAAAAAATGCTAAAATAATTATAACAGGTTTGTCAAAAAATAATTCTTTGTACAAAAAAGACACACTTTGATGGGTCACCGGAGGACATACAAGCTTCAATCCATCATAGTATATTCCGCACAAGCAAACATTACTGGTTGTGATGTTGTATAATGCAGCTCTCCTGAATGAGAAATTAAACTTTGTTGGTAAATGAGTTGGCTGATGGGTACAGGCACTGTCCCTAAAGAGGGTTTGTTAATCTTGCTCTTACACTGATTGGCAGCAGAGGATCAATGTAGTCGAATATTATGCCAGACCTCATAGTCAATAATAAAGGAATACTGCTTTCAATGCTGTTCTGCAGACTGGAAGTCTAAGTCAGTTTAAATGCATTTTTTTTTTATTATTATTTATATGTCTTCTTCTACTTTGAATGCTATATGTTCAAATCTAACAGACTTTTTTTTTTAAATCATGCCCAGGCTCCTTTAGCCCAATCAGGTGACATGGCCTTGTCTTTCTGTGGGAACGACAGGGGTAGTAATGCCTACAGCGTGGACAAAGGAGTCCTGGACAATGGCTGCTTCGTGGACGCCCTCAATCTCGTCCCTCATGTATTTCTTCTCTTCATCACCTTCCCTATCCTCTTCATTGGTATGAATGCTCTCGTCTTTTATTCCTCTTCGACAAACAGCACATGCTTTTTTGGTTACATTGTTCTGTCCATTCAGAATTCAATACAATAACTGAGAATTGTAATGCGTGTTTATTTGTTTGATACACTAATTTAGGGCAGATTTTTTAATTTAATTAAATATTTTTTTTTTTTCATCTTCTATATGCCTCTAATTTGATTTACTAATGTAAGGGGGATTTATTTATTTTTTTATTATTTCTATGCTAGAAGTCTACTTCAATAAATTAGAATTTAAGTAGAATTAAAATGGAATGAAATTTTAAAAAATAAACCAATAACCACTGTAATATTTAATAATCATTCATTTCAAATTAATTCCACCCATAAACAAGTTATCAGGTTGGATTGTAAGATAATAGGTGTGGTTAAACAGGAAATTATACATTATATTGTTGGTGTCGCAGGGCTTGAATTTCGGTGTGGGATTGCGCATAATTTTACATGCTGCTGTGAGCAAGTAAGGGGACGTTCACACAGAACGCGTTTTTCTATTCCAATGCGCTATTTTCCCATTGTTTTTCTATATAAACATGCTTGACGGACGTGCATGACCGTTACTCTCGCGTCTTTTGCAGCACCGCGTTTTTAAGACTCCGTGTCAAGTTAAAAGAATTTCAACTTTTACACGAAGCGCCGCTCATTAATGTCAGTTCCAAAACAGTGGACCAATCAGAAGAACTTGGAGGTGGGGCAAGCGTTGCGAGTTGGCATGACAACTGTTTTATATAATGGCAACATGGCGGAGGAGGCACTCATTATTATCTTATTTTCTTTTTTTCCATGTCAAAACTTGTATCTGTAAATTCTGCAGTTTGCCTATTATTGCCTATTATTTCCATTATTGCATCATGTCTCAAAGGTGCGTCTCGAGATTCGAGGTGCATTCTATGCTGCGCTTTTTTTAAAACCACTCCTGAGTGCTGCGTTTGGGGTTTTTAGACGCAAAGACGCGTTCTGTGTGAATATGTAAGACATGCTGCTGCTGTACAATATAGCATACATGAATTACCCGTTGCAGATCTATACAGGTGGAGCTGGGGAAGGTGGAGGGTTTCTGAAAGTGCGCTGCACTGCTAAGGCAAATGCTACCAAGTATTTGAAGGTTCAGAACGTGAGCTCATTGGCCACTGATACAGCAGGAACCAATCAGTTGTGCCCTATAGAGAATGATGTGATTATAAGCAGGTTGAGTTAAAGGACCTATTAGCCTGCGCCATCTAGAGTTTCATGACAGAACTATTTATATGGAGAGAGAAAGAGAATTCTAATTTTATTTTTTATTCTAAGTTATATCATTTCTATTCATTCATTCACCAAAGTAAATGGAGCCGCACAACATTAAGCTTTTAAAGTGGAAACCTTTAAACCGAGCACCTGTTGTGTGATGTGTGAATTTCTTTGTAATACAGTTCAGTAATAGGAAATCCTGTTCTTGTCATTCCAATTCAACTTCCTGCGGAGTGTAGCCAATTCAGTTCAAATTCCAACTGACGAATTGCGAGGAAGTCAATTCTTAAATTGTGATGCCCTGGTTGTTTATGACATCCGTCATGTCTTCAGAAGCTGTGGGGCCTAGACACTGTATCAGACCTATTTGGGCCAATTCATCATCTGTATCGGCTCCCCTAAGAGCCTTTACTCAAAATCCTTTACGCTGACGCCATAATGGTGTCAGTGCCATTCCTCCTTCGGTCTGTAATCATTTTACCCTATCTCATAATAAAAAATGTTTCCCATAGAAGAATTATTACACTATTAGCCAAAGAAAGGAAAACAACGAATGAACGAGACAGGCGGGGACAGATACAAGTGCTGATTAGCAAACGTCTAGGAAAAAGTAATTGTTAACTGTATATTATATTACATGCACAAGGGAATAATAAAATTCTACAATTACAGAATAGTCTCATGCTGCCAGACGTGTTCACAAGTGATGCCAGCATCACAACAGGCTGGGTCATGTGGTTCAGATAATACATTTGAAAATAGTGATGGAACACATGTTTTTGTGTCTAGGCTGGGGTAGCCAGAGTTCAAAGGTGCAGATCCACCACAACACCTGGCTGCACTTCCCAGGCCACAACCTGCGCTGGATCCTCACCTTCACACTGCTGTTTGTGCACGTGTGCGAGATCGCAGAGGGAATCGTCTCCAATACGTGGGTTTCAACACACGTTCAGTTTACTTGAGTGTTTATGACTGGTATGCTTTTATGTTTATGTCTTTGTGTATGAATGGATTATTTTAGGCAGATGGAGTCTAATCACTTGCACCTCTTCATGCCAGCGCTAATGGGCTTCATAGCGGCCACGACATCAGTCGTATATTATCACAATATAGAAACAGCCAATTTTCCCAAACTGCTGCTTGGTAAGTCAATGTCAATTTCATTATGCAAATGTGATGCTGGCACTTATTAATAAAATGTACTTTGAGTGTGGCTGTTTCATCACTTACATTATTTAACAGTTAGTCCGGGTCCTCTGTTGCTTGGCAACATGCAATTGTCGATCCATATTTTGAGCCATTATTAATGTTAGTTTCTATGTCCTTGGTATTGTGTATGAGAATGAGACCTAACATCAGAAATACTCTTTCACAGCTTTATTTATTTACTGGATTCTGGCTTTCATCACTAAGATGATAAAGTTATGGAAGTTTGCAGAGGCGAGCTTGGGGGTGAAAGAACTCCGTTTCTGTATCACAGCTTTGCTCGTGGTTCTGTACGGCCTGCTCATGGCTGTCGAGATCAACGTTATTAGAGTCAGGGTGAGTTCATCTAGGGTCACATGACAAATTTGTTTATTTTTATTTTTTAATAATTGTATTATTTTTTATTATTTATTATTTAATTTTCAATTTTTTTATTTAATTTTATTTTACTTTTTTGATATGCCTCTAATTTTGATCTACTAATTAAATTTTATTCTATTATTGTTTCTACATTTCTTTTATTTGATCCACTAATGCAAGGCAGATTTTATTTTATTTTATTTTATTATTTTTTTTGATCCACTAATTTAAGGCAGATCATTTATTTTATTTGATTATTTTGTTTGTTTTGTTTGTCCACTAATCTAAGACAGAATTTAATTGAATTTTCTTTCATTTATTTGATCCACTAATTTTGTTTTTTTCTATTTTTTTCTACATTCCTTTTATCTGATCCACTAATTTAAGGCATTTTATTTTATTATTTTATATTATTTTATTTTATCCACTAATTTAAGTCAGGTTCTTTTATTTTATTTTATTTTTTTGTTTCATTTTATTATTTTTTTCTATATGCTTCTAATTTGATCCACTAATTTGGCAGATTTTTGTATAAAAATTGTAGACCATTTTATAATTGTAACAAGAGTTGCTAACCTGCTGAAAAAACAGCTTGGAGTGGCACAGATTTCCATACTGGTCCATAAGTTGGTTTGTGGTGCCATGCTGTTTACCATCAAAGCTGCTTGACCAACATTCATTCTGGTTGACGAAGTTAATCTAGCAGTTTAAGTAGTTAAAGTGAACATGAAATCAAAATCCAACAACCAAAGCACAGGTTAGTAACTGTACATTGCACTAACAAGCCACCCGTATTTCTCATTTATGTCCTACCTGCAGAAGTATGTGTTCTTTGCGAACCCCCAGAGGGTGAAGCCCCCAGAAGACTTGCAGGACTTGGGCGTCCGATTCCTCCAGCCCTTCGTCAACCTCCTCTCCAAGGCAACATATTGGTGGATGAATCCGCTCATTATTGGAGCCCATAAGAGACCCATTGAGCTGAAGAAGATTGGCAAACTTCCTATCGCGATGAGGGCTTTGACCAACTATCTGCGTCTGAAGGATTCCTATGAGGAACAGAGGGTATGTGTAGACGTTTACAGGTCTAAGAGCAAATATTACAATTCATAATCTAAATAAACATTATTTTCATATTTGATGACAAAGAGAAGTAATGAGAAGTCTTGGTTAACCAGTACCTCTTTGCTTGTCTAATTTTGACAGCAGAATACAGAAGACCCAGAAAAATCCCCATCCATCTGGAAATCCATGTACCGGGCTTTTGGGGGGCCAATCCTCCTCAGCAGCACCTTCCGCTACATGGCCGACCTGCTGGGCTTCGCTGGGCCACTCTGCATCTCTGGGATTGTGGAACATCTGGATAACTCAACAGAGATTGACAGGACAAACAAGGTATGTGTTTTGTCCCTTTTTTGAGTGCTTGTCTCTTATCAGTATCTTTACTGTCGCTATTCATGGTATAGTGAGAAGACAAAACTTTTGCAGAGTGACACAATTACAAGACTTTGCAAAGAATGAGTGAAAAACACAGGGCTTAAATAGATAGGCATTACCAAGATAATGAGACACAGGTGAAAGTAATCAAACATAATGAGCCCAGGCAATTGGTTATGGGAATTGAAGTCCATGATGGGAAAGCAAGGGAGTGCCCTCTGGTGAAGATCATGGGCACTCCAGCTGGTGGATGTAACAAGGGGCTTGACTTTGGTTATTTGTTCACACAGACAGTATAAAAAACATGTAGGCTGTTGTATAAGAACGGGACAGTTTGAGAGTAAAAACGATTGCCAATCCCAAAAACATACACGAGTGATGGTAAAACTGGGGGATGGAGTGAAAAAGACATCTACGCAACTAATGTAATGGAAATATATCACAGTCCAGTCACTGTCTCACAGCACTAAGCTATTATCTAATTTACTTTGGAGCCCATTCATAACATGCCTTGTTAAATCATTTAGGATGTTGTTCAAAGAACTGTCAATTAAATGATTTGCTGCAGATATTGGGCTGGTGGTTATGCTACTAATTAGACTGTATTTATTTTTCCTGAGTGCAAAGTGACAGCATTGTAGAGAATGATCAACAGTCTGATGTCTTCTGTTTTGCCTTGCCATTTATCACTTCCTGTGTGATGTCACAGAGGCGTCAGTCCTATTAATGAGAGAACTGTATGTCATCGCCTTGAGATGACAGCAATTATTAGATTTCACATAGTGTGTTCTCCCTGCTCAGATGACCATGATGTCATGTGTGTTTGAAAAGACACTCTCATGAGATTTAGATAAGGATGGAATCAGTGCTGGAAAACTTAGGACATAATAAAAACTGATTTGATAACTGATTGAATGAATGATATCACTGCATTTGTCTTGTCGTGGTGTCTGCAACCGAGTGTCCAATTTTTTAAGGCAGTGGCTATTTTTACTAAGTGCAAATGGCGATAGATGGTATTTACACTAAGTAACAATAGCAGCATTTTCTTAGTGATATGCTATTTATTATATTTTTTTAAAATAACGATAGATTCTCTTTACACCATGTAAAAGTATCAGTTCTTTGCAATAAGAGTAAACAGTAATTAGATGTTATCTATACTTTATAGTGGCGGATACTATTTGCACCTCAGTATTTTTGTACATGAACAGGATATAACAATATCATAGGGTATAAATGATTATATTCAGTAAAGGTGCCCTAGAACCCGTTTTTACAAGATGTAATATAAGTCTAAGGTGTTCCCTGAATGTGTTTGTGAAGGTTCAGCTCAAAATACCCCATAGATTTGTTTTAATTATTTTTTTTAACTGTTTTTGTGGGGCATCATTAACTATGCACCGATTCAGGGCGCGGCCCCTTTAAATCGCGCACTCCCTGCCTATTATTCCTCCCTTCTATTATTTTTCGCTATTGTCCTTGCTTGCTTACCTAGTCTGTTGATTCAGCTGTGCACAGATCCAGACGTTAATACTGGCTGCCCTTGTCTAATGCCTTGAACATGGGCTGGCATATGCAAATATTGGGGGCGTACATATTAATGATCCCGACTGTTACGTAACAGTCGGTGTTATGTTGAGATTTGCCTGTTTTTTGGAGGTCTTTTAAACAAATGAGATTTACATAAGGAGGAAGCAATGGAGTTTGAAACTCAATATATGCCTTTTCCATGTACTGAACTCTTGTTATTTAACTATGCCGAGGTAAATTAAATTTTTGATTCTAGGGCACCTTTAAAATTATGAAATGCATGCTACTTTATTGGGAGAATAAAAACCCTTCTTACCCCTTCCCCTAACCCTAGCCAATAAACACTTTTAATATTAAATTAAACATTCGTTCATAGATTATTTACACTTTTAAAACATTATTTGAATTTTTACTGAAAATAAATGTGAACTCCGCAAAAGGTAGACCTGCGTCTAGGTCTGCAAGCCTTACTCGCTACTGCTGATCCACTGAAGATGTTGAATTCTGCGCATTTTTTTAAAACTTTACTGGCCCAACCTGACATTGGTGGGCAGAGCTACTGTAAATAGCGTTTGCCATAATTTTGAACAATACATTGTATTACTGTTCAAAAAATGTGAAAGAAACTATTACTTTCATTCATCAAGAATGCATTCAATTGATAAAAAAGTAACAGTAATGACAATGTTACAAAAAAATGTCTATTTCAAATATTGATAATATTGATACATTTCAGCATTGATAATAATAAGAAATGTTCCTTAAGGACCAAATCAGCATATAAGAATGTCATGTGATCATGTGATACTGAAGACAGGAGTAATTTGAAGCTAAAAACCCTCTTTTTGTTTGAAAAATATGTTTATGCTATCTTTCTTGAAAATTAATGCTGTTGATTTGATATTTTGTGTCAAATCATGCAATGACATTTATGTTGCTTAAAGGTCAGTGTATATGAAGCTAAAACAGACATGCATATCTGTGTGACACGGAAAATTCCCAACTCACATCACACTCCCTCTCACACACATGTTGCTGCCAGCGACACTCAGTTTAAGTGACTCCTTCTCTTTATTTTAGTGCGTGTGTGCTTGTGCATGACATCACTGAGGGCTGAAATGCTGAAGTGTTTTTATGTATTATGTGTGTGTGTTCATACTCTGTTTATGTCCTGTCAGACAGGGAACATGACTTTCGGGGTTTACTTCATGTCTTCCACTGAGCTGCTGCAGAATACGTCTGTTCTAGCTGTTCTGCTGTTCCTGGCACTCGTGCTGCAGCGAACATTCCTACAGGCCTCCTACTATGTCACAATAGAAACCGGCATTAACCTGCGTGGGGCGCTGCTTGTAAGTTTTGTAGAGTTTACTGGAAGTCAAGCATGGAGAGATTTATCAGACAAATTTATATTTATTTCATATTCATCAGCCTGTACTGCTCATTTCAAGTTGCATTGTATAATACAAAAATATTGTATAAGACTAATTCTTTCCTTACTAGGAAACTGAATTCTATTCTATTCTGCTTTTTCCTGTTTGATTATATTCTACCCTACTTTGTCCTATTATTCTTTTCTAGTCAACTTTGTCTAATATTGTTTTACTCTTTCTACTCGCTTCTATTGAATTCTATTCAGTTAATTCATTTTATATGATATTCTATTCTGCATTTTCTGTTCATTTCAATTTTATTTCCAATTATTCTATTCTATTATGCTTTGTCCTTTACTATTCTATTCTATTATGCTTCTCCCTGTTTGATTTTATTCTACTCTACTCTACTTTGTCCCATTATTCTTTCCTTCTCAAATTCTGCAATATTCTATTCTATTCCATTTTGTCCTTTTCTATTCTATTATATTCTGCTTTTTCGTGTTTGATTCTATTCTATTCTACTCTACTTTATTCTTTTCGACTCAACTTCATTCTATATTCTGTCTGTTCTATTCTTTTATATTCAATTATGCTTTGTCCTTTTCTGTTCTATTCTGCTTTTTCCTGTTTGATTTTATTCTACTCTACTCTGTCCCATTATTCTTTCCTACTCAAATTCTCCAATATTCTGTCTAATTTAATTCTATTCTATTCTACTCTACCCCTTCCCATTATTCTTTTTGACTCAGCTTCATCCAATATTCTGTCTGTTCTATTCTTTTCTATTCTATTATGCTTTGTCCTTTTCTGTTCTATTCTGATTTTTCCTGTTTGATTCTATTCTACTCTACTTTGTCCCATTATTCTTTTCTACTCTGTCCAATATTCTGTCAGTTTTTTTTTCATTCTAGTCGGTTCAATTTAATTCTATTAAGTTCAATCTATTTTATACTATTATCTTCTGCATTATTCTGTTTATTTCAATTATATTTCCAACTATTCTATTCTATTCTGTTCTGTCCTATTCTATTCTATTCTGTTCTGTCCTATTCTATTCTATTCTGTTCTATTCTGCTCTGTCCTATTCTATTCTATTACTGTTAGTGTTGTTATTGTTAACTTAAACTAAAACTACTGAGAGTTTTTGTTATATTGGAATGAAACAGAAATAAAATGTAAATATTAAATGAAAAAGTTAAAGTTAAGGAAAAAACTAAAATTGGCTACTAACACGTTTAAGCTGAAGTACTAAAATTACTAAAATTAAAACTAAAAAAAAATTAAAGCTAAATAGAAATATTTAATAATATAATAAAATGTAATAATATAATACAAATTATTACATAAAGCACATAAACATTTAAAAAAAAAAAATGATTAAAACATTTTTTGTGATTCATGTGTTGGTTCTCATCCTCTAGGCAATGATCTACAATAAAATACTGCGTCTCTCCACTTCAAACATGTCCATGGGAGAGATGACGCTCGGACAGATCAACAATCTTGTTGCCATAGAAACTAATCAGCTCATGTGGTTTCTCTTCTTATGCCCCAACCTGTGGGCCATGCCAGTTCAGGTATATCATAGCGAAAACACTTCTGAAGCAGATAAATCAACAGCATCTGTGTCCCTAAACAAAAAAAATATCTTATTTCTGTTCATAGATAATTATGGGAGTCATCCTGCTATATTATTTGTTGGGTGACAGCGCGTTGATAGGGGCTGGTGTCATTTTGCTGCTGGCCCCGGTTCAGTACCTCATTGCTACCAAGTTGGCAGACACACAGAAGAGCACGCTGGTAAGCTTTACTTACACCTTTGTGCATGTGCATGTGCGTGTTGTCAACACACCAACAAGTTCATGTTTGAGACTTCGAAATATTTTCTCAGGACTACTCGACAGACCGTCTTAAAAAGACAACAGAGATCTTGAAAGGAATAAAGCTGCTGAAGCTCTACGCATGGGAGAACATCTTCTGTGACCGTGTGGAAGATACCCGAGGAAAAGAGCTGACCAGTCTCAAGACTTTTGCCCTCTACACATCAATGTCTAGTATGAGAAGCTCCACCTTCACATAAGCCCCTCCCCTTGTTATTACCCCACCCCCAACATAACTTTCTGAATCAGAGCTATTTGGTTCTAATAGCTGAGAGTTTGTTTGTTAGAAAATAGTTCTGTCCCTCTTTATCTCCACAGTATTTATGAATGCCGCCATCCCCATTGCTGCAGTTTTGGCGGTAAGAGATGAATCATTACAATCATTTCAATCAGTTGTATTTTATCCACCATGTAGACCATATGTTATCTTCTTGTTCTTGTAGACCTTTGTCACACATGCCTATATTGAAGAGGTCAGGCTCAGTCCAGCCAAGGCGTTTGCCTCTTTGGCTCTATTCCACATTTTGGTCACGCCACTCTTCCTGTTGTCCACGGTGGTCAGGTTTGCCGTCAAGGCCCTTGTTAGGTATGTCACTAAACTAAACTAGTAATCCATCTCCAGCATTACTTCATGTTGGCTTCTCTGTAAGGATTTGATCGCTCATCTGATTAATATTTGCAGTGTACAGAAGCTCAGCGAGTTCCTGCAAAGTGATGAGATTGGAGATGACAGCTGGAGAAATGGAGATATGTCCATGTCTCTAGAGGTTGGAAAGAAATACAAATACCATGGGGATGTGAGTGCTCACACGCAAATTTACACCTTAATGGTGTGGTCACATTTGCCTTTTTTGGCAAAATTTTGCAGGCTAAATCCAGTCATTTTGAATAGAAATCCATGTGATTGGGAATTTCACATAAGGGTGAAAGATGGTCAAGTTGGTCAACATGCCGAATTGTGACTTGAACCCATTAATCCAGTTGCTAAATCTACCAATGTTTGCGAATTATCGCATCTGAAATCCTGTCATTCAACAGGAATCCATGTGATCTGGAATTTCGTGATTTCAATACGCAGATTTCGCAACAGGTTCAAGTTGGTCACGCAGATTCGCCACGTTGACCAACAGAAAGCAGATTGCGTGAGCTGTGCTTCATACATCGCTATTGACTATAGACAGTTGACCTTTTTTGCCTGCAAAATTTTGCTAATGTGACTGCACCTTAACACATTTTGCAATACTCAAACAATTCCAAGCCTTGACGTTCAGCAGAGCTTTATGAGGAACAAGGAGCACTTCAGGAAGAAATAAGATGCTCTTAGAGGAACTGTTGCTGATATTTGTCTATTTGGGTGATGTGGGACACCGAAACTAGCTGAGTTGCAATGATAATCTCAATTTTGTATTCTTTAGTTCTCTGGAAAGCGTTTTGTAATATATCTGGCCTCAGAGTAGCTTTTTCTGAAGTTTAAAAATGGATAGAATGTTCTTGGATCAGTCTTAGGGGAGAAATATTATATGTTGATTATCTGGGACATGTCCTGCCCTGTAACTGAACAAGAGAAACAAATGATTATTAATGTTCATAACTTATTATCTCACTGGATTTTTTCACCAAACACTGAGAACATACTAGATAGGTGGCCAAAACTGTACATTTGGGTTAGCAAAATAATAATAATAATAAATTAAATTAAATAATTATATTAAAAATGTATTTTAATGTAAAATACATTTTTTAACATTCCTGCTAAAAATGCAGGGGTGTTTTCAGTGGCTTTTAGCATGTTGCAGTTGCTAGGGCATTTCTGTGTGATTGATTAATATTTTAATTTACGTATGTAAGGATATTTTTAATACATTTTATTGTCTGCCAGCTGAAAATCCTAAATTTGATAGCTCAGAAAAATAATAGAACAGTTCTCCTCAACAAGCTACACAATTTAACATAATTTTTTTTCATTTCATTACATAATTTCAACACTTGAGTTTCTCACTTAGTTAAATAACCAGGGACGGTTTTATAAGTAGAGAGACTGAAGTCAATTGTGGCATCAAATATTTTCAAAGCTCTTGTATTTGTGTCTGTAAACTAAGTATACATAAAAACATTGATTCAAACTGAGATAAACTTGATGTAATAACAGACCTTATGACCTCCAATAACAGCAAACATGAGACTCCACACAGTCATGTTTATGGGGCTGAAATGGGAGCCGGTCATTCCTTAGCCAAACCGAGATGTCATAAATGTGTTGAAGAGAAGCTTCTCTCTCTGGTCAGTGCAGTGGCCCTCAGCTGTTCTCTAAAAGAGGGACAGAACTATTAACTACCCGTCCCCAGAGAGGAGGAGAGCAAGGGGTGAAGGAAAGGGAGGGAACAAGAGATTAAGGTTAAGGATGGAAATATATACTGTGACAGGAAGAAGAAGGAAGGGGGTCCAGGAAAGGAAATAGTGTTAAGCTGGGAAAATGGCTTGGCTAGATGCAAGCGAGAACTTATGTTCCTTGTTTTAGATCATGACAGCAGCTTTTGAGAGTCATATGATGTTTGCTGACCCAAAATGACAATTCTGTCATTATTTACTCACCCTCATGTTTTTGGAAACCCATGTGCTGTCATTTTTTCACTGAAAGTAAAAGTAGAAATGTGATCTGCTCCATTATTTTGAGTCGTTTTGACCCAGAAAACACATTTTAAATTGTATGTTTTCTAATTATTTACTTATGTTTCTACTGAAAAAACAGTCTCAAGATATAATCATTTAAATGGTGGCTGACATAAATATTCAGAGGTTACTCTTCTGCCACAAATCGATGCATATGTTGGTCTGCCGAAAGCTAGTTGTATATATATCTGTATATATATATCATCTATTATATATATATATATATATATATATATATATATATATATCATCTATATATATATATATATATATATATATATATATATATATATATATATATATATATATATATATATATATATATATATATATATATATATAAACAATTATTAATAATTATAAAAAGAGCATATATTTAACAATGTAATATTTACAATTTTAGTGATATGCTTTATTATAGCACAATAGGTTTCTGGTGATCTGTCACACTACATTAAAGAGCTCTGAAAAGACATTTACTGACTGAATTTTGTAATGAAATCATATTTGAAGAATCTGTTCAATACAGTGACCAGAAGCTGTAAAACATCCCAAAATCTGTATTTTTCTCTTTATCATTGTATAGACAAAGGCGATCAACAGGAAGGGGCGTTATCGTATGGATAACTACGAGCAGCCAATGCGCAGGCAGCTGCGGCCCACAGAGACCGAAGATGTCGCCGTACAGGTCAGACGTCACTATCCTCGCCAGCACTGATTCTCAGGCACTTCTCACTCACAGACCACGTGCTAAAGTTCATTAAGAGAGCTCAGGATCTGCACGTTCTCATCCAGATGCCAGTAACCTTTAAGTCACGGCCAATAAGTTGTTTTACTCATACTATGCTTGAGGAAGTGTTCAAACCACATTTTTTTTTCAACACACACACAGAGGGGTTTTTTTTTCTGAGCATTTTCCATCTTTCTCAGCTGGTTTAAAACACTCCATATGGAGTTTGTGATAGTTTCTCAGACATGGTGGTTTGGGTTCAGCTTCCCTCTGAGTGCAGTTTGGGATTCTCACGAGAAGAAAAACCAGGACTAAAAATCAGAAGGACATTAATTTAAGTGTTTATTTTTTTTGGTTTCGCCTCTGTCTCTCAGTCCCCGGAGGGTCCACTTCCTTTACCATCCCTCTGGACTAGGGGTGGGAATCGTAAATGTAATGATTCTGGTTGTGATTCTGATTCGACTTAATGATTCGGATTCTTTAACAACTGCATTAATTAACACTCAACTAAGTAACTACAATAAAAAAATAAAATAACAAAAGGTAAATGAAGATTCTAATGCGTTGTTGATTATTATGACTTCTAAAGTAGTTCTAATGCATATATATATATATATATATATATATATATATATATATATATATATATATATATATATATATATATATATATATATATATATATATATATATACATAAAAGGAAGAATGAGGGCTTTGTAAAACTGTTAAATGGTTCCAATTTTGGAATCATAAACTTAATGACACTGGTTCTTATGTAACAAGTCAATTATATTTACACATACATACATACACATCCTCATGGATTCTCCCACAGTGACCTACTGTCACATCCGCTCACTTTGTTATGAATATGGCCTAATCTACTCTGACATTTACACTCCTTCACTTCAGTCATTCCCAACCATTACTCCCATTTTACCCTCTCTCTCTCTCGCTCTCTTGTTCTCACAGATGTTTTTGATTGTTCAGCGTTCTCCCATTTCCCAGTATGCTCTTCTGGTCTACTGTGCTGCTTTGATGGATGGGAGTGTTATCATTATTGTAAATAAACATTTGGAAAATAGAATTCAGAACACATCCAGAAGATGTAAAAGTGACAGAAGTAGCTTGTACGGGCAGAGATGAAAAGATCATATCGCATGCGGTTCTGTTTGTTTCCATCACACTAAACCCCTTGGTTTTTGTTTTTATATTTGTTATTGCCATATGTCTCATTCAGGTGAATGATGGTTTCTTCACATGGGGAAGCAACTTGTCGACGTTGTCGGATATCAACATCCGAATCCCTACAGGTACACACCATTTACTGCTAATCTAGTAAACCATTTACTACTTATCTATCTATCTATATATCATACTTAAAGTTTAACATGGTGTATTCATTTGCTTATTTATCTACCAGGAACAATACATTAATGAAGATCACAATGTGATGTGATATAAACCAAAATTATCCAAAATGGCTCCTTATTATTGGCAGGTTTATGTTTAAAAGATAGCCCTACACCAAATAAAAATAAATCAAAATATTGAAAATACTAATTCTTAATATGTAATGTCTTGGCTCAAGTTTAGTGTTCTGTTTTAGTGGTTTGATAGCCTCCTTAAATTGAGCTGAGCACTAATTAGATGTTGCCAACTAAACAGATGGGCAACGCTGCTACCTGCTGTAGTCCTTCCCATCTACCACTGACTGTGGACATCCAGAAAACCTGTCCATAAGGGCAAAACCTGTTCATATTAAACTGTGATTAACCTTCATCTTGTTTCCCTCTTCAGGTCAGCTGACCATGATTGTGGGCCAGGTGGGTTGTGGGAAATCATCCCTGCTATTGGCTATGCTGGGGGAGATGCAAACGATCAGTGGAAAAGTCTTCTGGAGCAAGTGAGAATTTAAGAATTTGCATAATATAATACTTTGACGTGTACTGATGTAATACTTTTAAGAACATTATGGAGCTTGCGACTTGCATTAAAGCTCAACGGGGCCAAATTCCTGTCTGTTGTGATCCCCTAAAGCAGCTGAAAGTTTGTGTTTATGTAGCAGAAAACAGGGGAGTCCATCTGCACGCCAGACTCATCAGATGCTAATCAAAGTCTTCATCTGTACAAACACACATGCACAGAAATATCCCACTGTGCATTGCATCCGCTATTATTATGATGTATGTACCATGGTGTACATACACAGATGTGTGTGAGGACTGTCTTACTCCTTGTGTGTTAGTGTATGTGTGTCTTACTCTATTCATAATTCATTACACTGGCTCTTTGCATTTCTTCTATCTTTCTTCTGTCATTTTCTCCCACATGTCATTCTGTCCTCTGCTTTATCAGCACACAAGGGAAATGCTTTTCTTTCCTGTGAATATCTCCATCTCCATGCTGGAGATGGTCTCTGATTAGCATTTGTAAGCAAAGCCAAGCAGATTCACATGCTAAATATATATACATTTACAGTTGCTCCGAAATAATATTTACATAAGTCACATTTTAAAATGTAAATTGCATTAGATAACTAAACGCTAAACCATCTAAATGCTTTTGCATCTGCAAATAAATTATGCTAGACGTTTTCTCAGAACTAAGTTTTCTAGCCTGGTAATAATGCAGTGGTTCTCAAATTATTTAAAATGCTAAAAATCAGGATGGAAAGTGAAATCAGATTCTTTTTCCCCTCTCGATAACTATTGTTTTTGATGTCTGTGCGAATAGGGTGCGCGAGGGTATGTAAAAACATACGTTGACAGAAAGGTAGGACATCGTATTATTCCATTCTGACCGAATATAAAGATTGGATGAACATTTTATGGTCCACCACCTTCCACAGACAATATATATTTATAAAAATACATTTAGACTGTTTAACATAGTGATTGCTATCAGGATATGAGATTTTCAGCCGGTATAACAAAAAAAGGTTTCTGTAGAGAATCATCTATTGCACCTTTAATAAAAAGTTTGAAAACAGGTGTTGTCATAATTATAGCAGAAATACCAGAGGAAATCTTAGTTTGTTTTGCCCCCCAAATATTTGAAATGTGTTTGTGCTGTTTAACTTTAAAATAAATGCTGTTTTCTTTGATATTTCATCATCCAATGCAATGGCATTAATACATTTTAAGTGTGGCTTACAGTAAAATAATAAAGAAAATTCGGTCAGCATTTACTCACCCTCATGTCATTCCAAACATTTTTAAATTTCTTCTGTGGAAATTTCCATACAATGAAAGTTAATGGGGCCCAGTGTTGTTTTGAACACCAATGACTTTTATTATATGGACAATTACAAAATTCTTATTTGGGGCCACTGTAATTGTAAAGCCAGTTTATATTTGCATGGAGGAAAACTTATTTGTTAAAGTGCCCATATTATGCTTTTTTTAAAGGTTAAAAAAACAACAACAAACGGCATCTTCTCAACATGTCAAGAACACAAACCAAACTCTTCCAGGCTACAACTACAGTGTTTGAGGGTCGGTCAAAGTAGACATTGGTTGAGGGCAGCCAATGAAGACCATTTGTGGGCATTATGCAAATTTGTTAAAAACCTACATGGGTTCATACAAGAAATAAGGCTGAAATAACTAACGACTCATTTCAGGAAGTTTAGAATAAGTTCTTTCATTTGGGAGACAATAACTCCTTTTATTGTGACCTTTGATCTTTGAAACTTTGCAGATCTTTTACATTCACAAACAGTTATATAACGCACTACATGAAATTTAATATCTGAAAAAGTATAATAGGGGCACTTTAAGACAGTTTGCGATATTGAATTAAATTGTATTTTGATCAGGCATCAATCACCTCTTTGTAAAGTCGTAATTTCAGTCTCTGTATTTCAGGCACTGCTGTCTTTGCGAACAGTGCAAAGAATCTTGGTCTTTTCCAGTTAGAGTTCTCTAATGACAATGACATTACTCTCCAACTGAAAATGTACTCTGTTGAGACCATTTATAGTTCAATATGTTACTCTTCACTTTCACCTCATGAGGAGAGTCTGTCAGTGTTTTTACAGAACATGTCCTGATGCACTAACTAACTCTGGTCACGTGTGTGTGTGTGTGTTTGTTTCTCTGTGTCCTCTTCCCCAATGGTGTGATAAATCAGGCAGCCTGATTGTGAGATACTCTTCGATGGGAACATAAGGTATTTCACCGGAGGTCTTCACATGCTCACATGCTACATAGCCACACAGTGACCTTTAAACCAACACATAAAATGGCCAGAATTAGTCAAATTCAGATGGCCAAAAGATTCTTGCTAAGTAGTAGTGTTGATGCTCTATAATGTCTTCTAACGTGGCTGACTTGCGACTTGCAGCGGACATGATACAGAGCTGTTTCATGAAGAACGGAGGTACCCGTTTGCAAACCCTTTCAGCAGATGTGCCCTCATCCCCCCTCATGCCTTCATTTACCAATACATTTATCCCTTTCTTTACATTTCTCTGGCTTGGATAAAATGGGTGTTGTTGTGAGATGTGTAGTGTAAAGTGTTTAAAAATGCTGGGAGTCTTGACCTCTTTTGGACACACTGGGGCTTTCTTGTACGGATATTGATTTCGGACAATATTTGGTTTAGTTACATCTGGACCCCAGAACAATTGATCTGTTTTGTCTAACAAGAGGAGGCCGTTCTCGATATCATGAGGTTTATTTTTGGTTTTGAAGAGATTTAAACCGCAATGTGAGATTTCAACACCTCTAGTGGTACCAATTGGAATTGTAAAAATAACTGTTTCCAAAACAGGTTTCCAATCTCACGCCATTGACTGAGTCACAACTTGCCATGTTGGCCAAACACAGCATTGTTGAAAAAGTAAAAACATTCATCGGCGTAAATTTCATCTAACAGTTGACAATAAACATCAAATTTCTCAAGAGCAGTTTTTGAAGAGGACACAGATAATACAGCCAAAATTGTACTTGCAAGGATATGTGTACTACTATTGTTAGTGCAGCATGAAGACCAGGATGTTGGAGTTTTCCAATTTTTTCCACCTTGCTTTTAAATCGCTTATAAATGCCTGTGTGGCCATGCGCATTTTACTTTCGCTTTCGACTTAGCAGCAATGCGGGGCTGGCTCTCATTCGGCTCACAGTGAATTGAGCAGACACATTCATTGCAACACAATTATTTAAGTATATATCATTATATTATTTACAATACACAGTGTGGTTTTTAATTATATTTTTAGGGGGGGACAACACTCAGATGGGGTGGGTCCTGACCCCCCCACGATTTACGCCTATGAAAAAATCACATTTTTACAGAAATAGCTTACTTATAACAGTCTCTGACTACGAAAGGACAGAAGAAAATATTATAAAACACACATCAGCTCTCATAGTGAAGGGCTCCCTGCATTTACTCTGTAGCTTTAATCTCATCATTAACCAGGTTTTTCCTTCATTTCATAGCAGAAACATTAGTGTTTGCTGTGATGGCAAGCTGAGTGTGTTTATCCACATTCCCAGCTTATCAGTTCTTTCCTTCTTCCGCTCTTTCTCGCCCTGTCATGGCTCAGTAAAAACAGGTACTCTGTGGCCTATGCAACGCAGAAGTCATGGCTGCTGAACGCCACCGTAGAGGAAAACATCACGTTTGGAAGTCCTTTCAATAAGCAAAGGTGAGGTCAAAAGATCTCAAAACATCACTGTAGAAAATGCCAACAACTTTTTTGTTAGCAATTTTACTAATTACAATAATTTCTGTCATCTCTACTTGACCATAACGCTATTTTTTCATAATTAAAGTCAACATAAAATTGAAATTGACACTATTTACTTTCTTATTGTGAATGATTCATCTGTGTATATTTTCTCCCCAAATTGTCTTCATAAATTCTTTAATCAAAATAATAGCTTGCTTTTCTTTTGAAATGACATCACTTAGGTCATGTGGGATATTAGTTTCATTGTTTGCATCAATAGAACATTCGTTTTAACTAAGTTGTGCATGACACAACATTCCCCTAACATTCCCTTAACCTTTCAGCAACCATGATCTAACATTACATAACTGTTTTAGCATTCTGATACAGAATGCCTACTTTTCACCATCCAATTAACCCCTAATGATTAAAATCAAGTCCTAGTTTAAATTTTTTTCTCATCAAATATCCCTTTTCAATCAGAAACTTACAGGGAAGCCTAGTACTTCAAAGCTTTACTGTAGAAAATGCCATTATGCTAGAACAGCATCTTTGTTTATTTATTTATTTATTTTTTTACTTGATTTTATGAGTTTCAATTTGAATTTGTTCATCATAAAGTCTTAAAAACTGACCTTATTTACTTTCTTAAAGCATGTATCTGCATTGTGAACAGTTCATTGGTGCACATTTTTCCTTAAAAAAGGTATTGTTTCTGTAATCAAAATAATAATTTGAAATTATGTCACTTAGGCCGTATGGGATATTAGTTTTTGTTGTGTGCCTCAACAGAACCCCCAACGTTCCCCTAACACCACTTTAACTTAAAATATGTCATATCACAGAAATAAAAGTGGTCGTGAATGGAGATTAACATTGACTTTAAAGTCAAAATGATTGAAAAAAATGTTGTGAACTTGCCATTGTGCCTTGTAGCCTTAACAGCACTTTGATTTTAAATCAGTCAGCACATACACTGACATTTTCAAGTGGGTTGATTTTTTTTTACAGCGTTCAGGGCTAGACCTCAACTAAAATAAAACTCCCTGTGGAAACTCCAGGTCATGACATGGTTCATTTCCACTCCCTAGAGATCTCATGTTCAAGAATCCTACTTGGTTTGGTTTTTGAGGAAACATTCTTATATTTTTAAACTCTAAATCTATTGGACAGATACAAAGAGGTGATTGATGCCTGCTCGCTTCAACCAGATATCGACCTCCTTCCTTTTGGAGACCAGACTGAAATCGGAGAGCGGGTAAGAGAGGACAGCTCACTGTGTCTGGGCTTGAGACCAGCTCTCTGACCTCAGCTGCTGTGATACTAATCAAATAAAAACTTGTTATTGAGACTACCATGATGTTAAACTATGTCATCAGAATCAAAAGTGTTTAATTTGTGTTTGTGTGTTGTAATCCTACAGGGTATTAATCTCAGTGGTGGTCAGAGACAACGGATCTGTGTGGCCAGAGCTCTGTACCAGAACACCAACATTGTTTTCCTGGTAGGAACCAACTTTTCCAATACAGATAACTTCTACCTCCACCCTCTACAAGTGATATGCCACACGTCTGAGATGTTATGAATGACTACAGCTTTTAATTCAATCTCAAAGGTACTCCCAGAAGAGATTTCTAAACTGACACATGATAGCACAGGGTACGTTGTGGCAGCAATAGCAGAAAACACAGTTATGTGCAGGGCTGTTATTGGATTACTGTACATAACTACACACCCTTCTGGACAGGATCATGAATTCATCTCGTTCCAATTACCATTCCTTGGAATGACGTTATGTCTCACATCCTAGAGAGTCAATGGGGCTGATTTAGTGGCATTTTGGGTCAATTGGGAAGTGATTTAAGCAAATTTAAAGAGTTTATAATTTCTATTCAATTAATTACTCTCTGTTAATATAATTTTCAGTATTTATGCTCTTAAAAAAAGGTTCTTTATTGGCATCTATGGTTCCGTAAAGAACCTTTAACATCCATGGAACCTTGCTAAAAGGTTCTTTATATTGGGAAAATGTTCTTTAAATGTTAAATTGTTTTTCACACTAAAACAAAATGGTTCTTTTAAGAACCATTCTTTTAAGGTTCGTTGAAAGGTTCTTTGGGGGACTCAAAATAGAAAATTCCCTTTTGGCACCTTTATTTTTAATTGTGTAGCGTTGTCTCAAGTTGAAACAAACATCAAGAAAAGCTGAATTAACCCAGGTTTCCTATATTAAATAAGGGTTCCTAAATATCTAGATCTGTTTCTGCAGTCTCAAATTGAATTGAAGTTGAGTTAACATGGTTTGGGTTTGCTTACCTATAGGATGACCCATTCTCTGCCCTGGACATCCACCTCAGTGATCATCTGATGCAAGAAGGGATACTCAAGTTCCTTCAGGATGACAAACGGACGGTGGTCTTGGTCACTCATAAGCTGCAGTACCTTATCCATGCTGACTGGGTAACTACTTGGGTTTCTTTGCTGACTGATGATCTTGAACATTTCAAGGCTGGTTTTTCATGATACTCTGAAAGAGGGGAATGTTTTATTGAATTAAAGATTAAATAATTGCTGTCAGTAAGACAATAATCCAAAACAAATGGCTTTAAGACTCTGTCTTACTTTCTCTGTGTGGTAGATAATAGCCATGAAGGACGGTTCAGTGCTGAGAGAGGGAACATTAAAGGATATCCAGACTCATGATGTGGAACTCTATGAACACTGGAAGACCCTGATGAACAGACAAGACCAAGAGCTTGAAAAGGTCCTTCCCCTTTAAATCAATCATTTTCATCAATGAAATTTTTTAAGGTTTGTTGGGTTGATTATTATTAAAAGGGCAAAAATCTGGGCAAAAGTAATATAGTGTATTCCAACCTTCAAACAACTGTAAAAAAAAATAATAATTGAAGAAGGTTTTGAAAAAGTTGCGTTTCTATTTCTTTGCTTTAGGAGACCGAACTGGAGAGTCAGACCACTCTGGAGAGGAAGACCCTGAGGAGAGCATTCTATTCCAGAGAGGCGAAGAACCAGATTGACGATGAGGATGAAGGTACATGTTTGTCAACATTTCAGCACAACCTTTCCTTCTTTCTTTTGGAATAACATGTCTTGGACACCTTCTTTTTTTCCATTCCATAGAGGAGGAGGTGGAGGAGGATGATGACGACAACATGTCCACCACAACCAGCCGCCGTTCTAAGATCCCATGGAAGATGTGCTGCCGTTACCTTTCCTCAGGTGGCTTCCTCATGGTCTTTCTGATGGTGTCGTCCAAGTTGGCCAAGCACTCAGTTATGGTGGCCATTGACTATTGGCTAGCAGCTTGGACGTCCTTAAACCCGAATAACCAAAGCCTTGCCGATTCGTTTGTCAACACAACC
This sequence comes from Chanodichthys erythropterus, assembly GCF_024489055.1. Lineage (NCBI taxonomy): Eukaryota > Metazoa > Chordata > Actinopteri > Cypriniformes > Xenocyprididae > Chanodichthys > Chanodichthys erythropterus. The sequence continues at coordinate 12,626,828 of NC_090228.1, forward strand.
AATTACACAAAGAACTATGATGCCACACAGATCGCAGAGGTGACAAATAACTTCAGAAATGTTATCTTTCATATTCTACTTTGTAGTTATACTGAAGTGGATCTCTTTGCATGTTTTACAGCATCGTTCCCACGTGCCAGTGTTTATTATCCTGTGCGGGGCTGGGATAGCACTCTGCCTTATCACTTCCTTAACTGTAGAGTTTCTAGGAGTAGCTGCAGCTACAAACCTCCATCACAACCTCCTCAACAAGATCATTCATGCTCCTATTAGGTACTTGCTCATTATTATAAACCTTACTCTTATTTGAGGGGAACACAATATCTGATATCGACTCAACCAGGAATGTCATTATAAAATATTATTTTACACCTTTGTTAGATTCTTTGATGTCACACCACTTGGACAAATCCTGAACCGTTTCTCAGCGGACACCAACATCATTGATCAGGTGAGAGAAAGATAGACAGAAAGAGATTTGTTTGAAGTGTCAAGTACGTCTCTTTCATTTTAAGCCTATTGAGACAAGCCTTGGGTTTCCACACAAACTTGTGACCTTCGTGCTGTGGTAGCCAACATTATTGTATTAATGAGATGAGGAATCTGGCGTATATGTGCTAATGTGTGACTTTTTCGTTCTCTCTCCACAGCACATTCCCCCAACACTAGAGTCTCTCACTCGCTCCACTCTACTCTGTCTCTCGGCAATTGGAGTCATTGCTTTTGTCACCCCTGCTTTCCTCATCGCACTGGTGCCCCTCGCTGTAGCCTTCTATTTCATCCAGAAGTACTTCCGGGTTGCTTCCAAGTTAGTAGTCCACTGAACAATGAAAATACTCAAAAAACTCTTTGGCAGAACTTAATTCAATCATGGACAGTGGTTCCACAGGTTGGAAACATGTTATCTCTACTTTGTATAGGATACATTAGAATTGAGTTAACCCAACTCAACTTAGACATGTCATAATAACTTGACTGAATAAAGTCCATTAAAGGTACTATAGAGGATGTTTTGTTTTATACATTTTTGCAATATTACTTGAAATTGTCTTTACTAATTGATAAAAGACTATTTATTAGGTGCACTGAAAGGAATAATATTAATATACATCATCTGTGCACGAGGTAGGGCCTTAAAAACATTAGCCAATCGTTTGTGTGATCATCACGTAAATGATTGGCCCTCTGGCTTGTTGATCACTGCCGTGACGTTCCTTGTGCGAGACGTGCACGGCAGCGCGCTCCAGTAACTTTCCACACTCCACAGGCGCCGCATGCAATGTTTTTGTCAGGAGACAGGAGTAACAACTGCAGATTATGAGTTACCTGCGGTGAGTCCGACATAATGAATCCACTAACACGATACAGCGAATGCCGGTGGTAAACACTCGTGTTCCAATACTCGTGCACGAGTTTTGGGAGGCGTTCCCTCGAAATGAGCTGTGAAGGAGGGGGGTTGTTCTGCGCTCATTTCAAAAACTCACTAACAGTCTTTGGTTTCTCAGTCGACGAAAAGATCCTCTTTAGTACCTTTAATCAAAATGTCATAACATGGTCTTCTGGTGACGAATGATGGACTTTTCCAATCATTTAGTTAACTCAAACCCCGCCCCTTTCTTACAATCGACACCAAGCTCACATTCATTTTTGACTGCAACGCCCACATCTCAAAATCCAATCAACAATCAATAAATTGAACCCTGCTCCACATTTTTCCTTTTTTCACAGTCTGCTACACTCAGGTGTTCATCACCAGATGGAAAAAATGGCTTTTGCTGCTTTTGCATTATCTTGTTAGCATGTTCTCAACCCCCTTGGAAACCCCCTTAAAAACACCAGTATATCAGAAACTGCTTTAAATACCAATGTATCAACAATACCAATACTCTCCCAGTCCTGTGCAATGTATGATGGCAAGTGAAACGGCTGTTTCCAAGTTTCTACAATGCTATTTTAACAAAAATAATTTTAACTAAACCAACTAGCTCCAAGACCAGTCACAGCATATCATTAGATTCAAGGAAAATAATAAATAAAATAATAAAATTAATCCCATAAACATTGTAAATGATGCAACTAAATCTAACATATTTTCTCTTCATGCACTAACACTGCAACATTGCATGTCAAGTAACTACCTTGTTACAAAACAACATTGTCTGTAGTGTTGTACTTCACCTGAAATTTGACTATTATCACAGTGTTACAGAAGCATTATTCCATTGTTTAGCAAGCTTGGAGCTCATGATAGTTCTGTCTTGCAAAGTTTATACAGTAATCGTTAAAATCAGATTTTGAAAGACATTTTCACTTCCAGAACCCGACTAATCTCTTTTGACTCTCTGTCTGCTGTTTTTTTCTTTTTCTCCTTCAGAGATCTACAAGATCTCGATGACTCCACTCAACTGCCCCTTCTCTGTCATTTCTCTGAGACTGCAGAAGGCCTCACCACCATTCGAGCATTCAGGTCAGTGAATCTAGATTTTTCTGAGAGCACATGGCTGTTTAAATAACTCTTTCTCTCTGAATCCCTAACTGGATGCACAACTAAGCAGTTGCAAATGAGTGACAACAGCCATGATACAAAGCCATTTTTGTGTGGTATCAGCCATGCAGGATTGATGCAGTCTCAGTGGCTCCAGGCCATTTCTTATATACACATGGTGCACATTCAACCATCTTTGACTTTAAGTAATCCGACAATAAACATTAAAAGATTAAGCTTTCATCTCCTCTGTCAAGTCTCCAGAGTGTTTACATGAATTAATTGAACACTCTCATCCTTCACAGCTGTGTTACTGTTTAGCTGTAGTCGGTCACGGCTCTGTATCACGTACTAAATGGTTTTGACTCACATAGTAGAAGGTCTCTGTTTTCAGGCATGAGGCTCGCTTTAAGCAACGCATGTTGGAGCTAACTGACACCAACAACACAGCCTACCTATTTCTCTCTGCTGCCAACCGGTGGCTGGAGGTCAGAACTGTAAGTAAAGTTCCACATGCTAATGATCGTCTTGAGTTTTTATAGATTTCAGAGGTGTTGAATCTAAAGATAGAAATATTAGGGATATCAAAAGTACCAAGTTGATACTAAAACACTACCAGTCATCTTGCCGAATATATAAATTAAATCACATTCAACAAATGAGCGTAAATGAAAGCAAAATAAGAAACGGAACACAAAAACAACAACAACAAAAAGACTTTACTTGAATAATTACAACCTGAAAAAATGTAGGCAGCAATGTAGCAATATCAACAATCTCACGACAATTCGTAACTATTGTACGTTTTGGCGAGTTGGTTGCTAATTCATATGAATTCATATGATCCCATTCGTATGTTTTCGGACAATCTGCTTACACCCACTGAGGGTTAGATTTTGGGGTGGAGCTTCATGCTTTTTTTCCTAAAAATAGTATGTTTTTGTACGAATCACGTCATATGAGTTCATGTAAAATCGCCACCTTATAAAATAGTTACGTTTTCTCATGCGATCGGTTTGGAAATACTTTTGTTTTAGTTTAATATAACTTTTTTAATTAACTTTTCAAATAAAGAAGCGTGTGCAATAGCACATTAGTATCAAAATTGGTGCAGAGAACTATAACATTTAATTAACAGTATTGCTATCAACTAGTAAAACTGTGGTATCTTAAAAACCTATAATACCATTTTGTATTTTCCTCTCAGGATTATCTGGGTGCTGTGATTGTCCTCACTGCAGCAGTGGCAGCTATCTGGACCTCATCAGAGTCCAGTCTGGTTGGACTGGGTCTAACGTATGCCCTCACTGTGAGTTTAAACACAGCTTTACTGAATTTATAGCATGCAAAAGTGGTCATCAGGTTCATCTCAGTGATTTAAAAAAACACTTAAAGTCTTCAACGTGCTTTTAAGGTGACAAACTACCTGAACTGGGTGGTGAGGAATCTGGCAGACCTGGAGGTCCAGATGGCTGCAGTAAAGAAGGTCAACAGCTTCCTGAGCACAGAATCTGAGAACTATGAAGGATCCATGGGTAATAAATCTTTTTCTGACACATTTATTTTTCTACTAAAAATATTTTAATGATAATCCAGAGTTTTATTTAGTCTCTAAATTAAGATTTAGACCTACAAGATAAAATCCCATATTTTCAGCTTCCTGGCGTTCGGAGCGCTGCTACAGTACATGTGCATTTCCTCACATTTCAGTGAACTGGGACAGAGCGACCTGACATAAACCACTGAGAGCATCACGAAAGGACATTTAGTACATCTAAACACTCGCCTCTAGAGACGAAGTGGGAAAGACCAGAGAAAAAGGAGTTTTAGCCATAGCCTGTTAGCGCCACTCTATCAATAGCTTATTCTCCATCTCCTTGTCAGTGACATAATGGAAAACTGAGCTGGATAGTGGTAGGCACGCGACAAAACTTTGACATTTGGACACCATATATAGCAGTGTTAATTGCAGCTTGTTAAAGTGCTCACTTGTAGTCTTCTGGGTTTTTGTTGCCATTGATGTATCACTGTTATGTCTACTTTCACTCTCCTCACATAAAGTCATGTGTGTCGGCACTTAATCCACTGACTGGGCAGAAAAGAACATTCTGTAGCTAACCATTCTGTAAACCAAATTCTATCCAGAAACATGCTTTACCACAATATTAAAGGGTTTATTTCCACTTAAAAAGGTTTTACGCCTAAAGACATAAATAGTACTTTTGAAATATTGTACACTCACATGAAGTTATGCCTTCAGACACATTCGGTGGCCCAGATAAGCTATATTAGTTTACATAAAGGAGTAACACTGTATTTTGATGGTCCCCTTTTGATATTCTGTTGACTATGGCCTAGTTTCACAGAGAGTGCTTAGATAAAAGGATTAGTTCACTTTAAAATGAAAATTACCCCATGATTTACTCACCCTCAAGCCATCCTAGGTGTATATCAATTTCTTCTTACAGACGAATACAATCAGAGTTATATTAATAATCACCTTTATGCTCCTAAGCTTTATAATGGTAGTGCACTGAAACCACCTGTTTGAAACTTTAAAAAAATCCATCCATCCATCCATCCATCCATCCATCATGAACGTACTCCACACGGCCCGGAGGGTTAATAAAGTCCTTCGTAAGTGAAGCAATGTTATTGTGTAAGAAAAATATACATATTTAACACGTTATAAAGTAAAATAACTAGCTTCCACCAGACCGTCTTCTGTATTCAACTTATGACTTTTTTGTAGGACGTAGCCTTAGCGGTCTGGTGTAAGCTATTTTGCTTTATAACTTGTTGAATATGGATATTTTGCTTACACAAACACATTAGAAGGCCTTTATTTACCTCCCCGAGCCATGTGGTGTATGTTTATGATGGATGGATGCACTTTCTTGAGTTTCAAACAGGTGGTTGCCATTATAAAGCTTAGGAGCATCAGGGTGATTATTAATATTACTCCGATTGTATTCGTCTGAAAGAAGAAAGTCGTACATCTAGGATGGTTTAAGGGTGAGTAAATCATGGGGTAATTTTCATTTTAATGTACTAATCCTTTAAGCCAGGATTAGGACATTTAAGTAACTTTTATAAACATGCCTTAGAAAAAAAAACATTACTTGTGTGCATCTTGAGACAAAACTATGGCTGTGACATATTTTAAGATATGTCAGTATATAATATAATAATATCTGCTAACACTTTATTTTGATTTGTCTCCCATCAGACATTCTACTCACTATACGTAACTTAGCAACTACATGTCTACTAACCCTAACCCCTAACCTTAAAGTATACTTCAGCCGTCCGCATTTCGCAATGGTCCACACACTGTCCGCATGTAGGTGCAATGTTATTTATAGTCAACTGAATATCTAAAGGGGACCATCAAAATAAAGTGATACCAAAGTTGGTATCCCTTTATGATGGCCGACATGTTGAGATCACCTGTCGGTTTTGCTATATTTTATCTTCTAATGGTTATAGCCAAGGACAATAAGAGTGCCTCAGGGATGACGCATTTTTGTAGGCAAAACCCGGAAGCGAGTTCGCATTTTTGGACTTCCGGTTCCAGCGCCGTAAAGTCTATGGGTTTTTTGAATGGGTTTTTGCTAAATCGCCTGAAATAAGGTCTGTGTTTAACAAAGCCTCTAAATACTTTCACGTTTTGATCTATGACATAAAACACACCAGTTATAACCCACTTGTGATTTTTTAAACTTTTACTGTGTCTTCAAATCGGCGGTTGCTAACAAATTGCTAAAAGGGACTACTTCCTTTGGCGGGGACTTTAGACGTCATTATTAAAAACGGGACATTTGGACAGCATTTCTCGTGAAAAAGTGGATAAGTATTCATAACAGCACAGACAGATCATAATCAGCGAGCATGTTTTTAAATAGAGTTGTTTTTTAAATACAGTTTGAGGAAGCTTGGTGGTGACGACGTTGATCCGCGATCATGGTGTGCTGTAGTCCGTTTATAGCCTACTGTTAGCCTTTTATATCTGATGACTTTATTTAGGCTTCAAAATCTATAAATGTTGTGTTAACTTGTAAAGATTATCTTGATAGACAAAACGTGTAAGTGACAACCCTTTGTTAAACACAGAGCTTATTTTCTGCGATTTTCCAAAAGTCTATGGGAAAAATGCATAGGGTTTCAACCGAGGGAACCCGTGCGCCGCTAACTTCCCGGTTGGCCTACAAAAACGCGTCATCCCTGGGGCACTCTATAACACAAGACGTGTCACTCGTATTTTTTTGAATGGGAGAAAGTGTAACGCTCAATATGGCGGAATAAGTCCCGCCTTCTAAATAAGAGCCAATTGCCGACTGGTAAAGTCATCGCGTCACTTCAGCGGCTGTTAGAATCACCGGTTTCTATAGAAACAGTCAGACGCGCACCTCCGAAGAGACACGCAGTTAGGTCTGCACATGCGCATTAGCTTGATTCAGCCTGAAAAATGGTTTTTTTGTCATTCAAGCGTTTAGAAACTAAATTTATGATCCGGTTGTTGTTAGATTTTATTGGTGATTTCAAATATGAAATTTAATCGTAAGGTTGGCGAACAGTTTTGGAGAATTTGATGTTTCCCCATTCAAAGAGATTGCATGATGCCCAGGATGCCCGAGAGGCGTTTCAAAGATGGCCGCCGAGTGAAATGACTTGTCTTAAAGGGACTTTGTTATAGCATGAGGACACTGGTATCAGTATTGATTATATGTAATGGTAACCTAAATCCAGATCTTTCATTCACTTTAATTTGTTGGTCACAATCATTCTCCTTCTGGTTTTTATGTGATTTCAGATGTCTCACAGGTACCAGAAGACTGGCCACAGCACGGCGAAATAAAGATCCATGATCTATGTGTCCGTTACGACTCCATGCTCAAACCCGTCCTCAAACACGTCAATGCTCACATCAACCCTGGGCAGAAGGTACACACCAACTTACAACTCTCAGAAAAAAAAGTAAACTAAAAGCTAATTCAAAAATACTATAATTGAATATAATTAATACTAAAATAACCCTGCAATAAATTAACAATATTATTACTCTCAAGCTGTCCGTTAACCTCAAAGAGCATTCGGCTGTCATGATACCGATTGTAGCACGAACTGTACCACTCAGTTGCGGTTTTGTCACAGTAGTGTTAATTTTCTCATTGCACTGTCAAACCACAATTATTATCTGCCTTAATACCAACAACACAGTGCAGCTTTTATCTTTATTAGTCTAACTTGTTTTTAAGAGGTGCCCTGGCTTACAATATACGAATATGACAGCACAGATGGCTTCTTATTGTGACATGGCAACTGTAACTGTCCACACTACTTTGTGAAATTTAGGAGAACAGAGGCCCTGAGCATGTTTATACAAAAGCGATCTGAAAATGTCAAGCTGTGTAAAGCACTGACGTGTTATTCTTAATGTCGCAGGTGGGCATCTGTGGTAGAACGGGCAGTGGAAAGTCTTCGCTGTCTCTGGCCTTCTTCAACATGGTGGATGTTTTCGAAGGTAGGACTTCCCAGGGCATCTTCCAAGTCTCTATTTAATAATGTATTATGGTTCACTGAGCATAACAGCAGTCAGATGTATGTCAAGCTGGCTGCTGGGGAGACGCTGACCCTTGAAGAAAAAAGGAAAATATGAAAGAAAAGCCATGGATGTTTTATGATAAAGCTATTTTAATGTCCTCAGCTGCTTGGCCCAGAAACATTTTTTTCTTTGCCCGTGTTGTTTGTTCTGTTACCATATGGTTACTGTCACTTTGACAAGCAGCCATGATGTCATATTCAGACATTAACCATAGAGATCTGTTGAGTCTTACTGTCTTTTTTATTTTTTATTTTAATAAAATATCAAACAGAATTTGTATAAAAAAATACTTTATCTAAATCATGCTATATGTATATTTTGTCAACGTATAAGGTAAAATGCTACGGAAAAAGTTAGTAGTGTTACTTTTAAGATATTGCATCAGGTTTTGGCTATTGTTTTTATTATAAACATAAACAGACACACAATATATAACAGTCACAGTTATTTTCTCCAAGAGTTTTATCATATTATCCAGCGTGCACCATTAACTTCATATTTCCCTTGGCCAAAATAAATCTTTAGCCAAATCAAACAGTTCTTGCTGCTTTTTGCACATGAACACGGCTGTATGAGATGTTTTAAATCAGAAAAGCACAGACCCTCTCTTAACTGTGTCCATATAAAGCTAAAATGAAAATCTTAAGAACTTGTTTGGTTTACAGATATTCACTATGTATTAAAGTCAAGTTAATGTAAACTGACCTGAACACCCAAAACTAATAAAAACAATCCTTCAAGGGAAGAAGAATGTTATTGTGATTAGTTTGAGATTTTGTGAGGAGCTAAATATAGCCATATCTTATGTTAAATATCTAGGTTGATGCATAACATACACTAACAAAAGACTTAATATTGATATATAATGGAAAGTGTATGTTTTATGTGCTGTAACTGATCGCTGTTTCTTTCTAGAATTTTAAACACCTTTTAACAAATTACTTTTACAAATATTTAATGTAGTATCTCAATTCTTATGAGCAAAATTAAAAATATAAACCAGTGATGTTATTGTTAACTAAAACTATTAAAAATCATTTCTGTTAATTACAATAAAGCTGAAAAAATAAATAAAATATAAATATTAGATGAAAAATTTCAGCTTAAAAAACTTATAATATAAACTTGAAATAAACTGAAATAAAAATAATGAAAGCTAAATATAAATATTTACAAAAAATAGTAAAAATGGCTAAAGCATGTAACAAAAATTACTAAAACTTAAACTAAAATTATAGAAATAAAATAGATAAAATACCAAAATAAAAGCTAATTAAAAACCTGTCATGATCTTTCTTTTTTTTTTTGGCATTAGGAAAGATTGTTATTGATGGCATTGACATCTGCAAGCTTCCCCTACAAACCCTGAGATCCCGCCTGTCAATCATCCTACAAGATCCAGTGCTGTTCAGCGGCTCCATCCGGTAAACGCACGCAAACATGCTCGCTCAAACATACAAACAGACACACGAATACATTAGTATCTGCGTAATGCATGCACCTCACGCACTCACTGAGGCTAAACTGACCCAAACAGACAAGACCAGGGACAATAAACACTCACTTCCTGCCTGACATTTTTAATCAGAAGTTCAGTATAAACACAGATCATTTACAAAACACAGGGACCCCTGGGATGTGACATAGGGGGCATTCCACTTTATTGGCATTGCGTAATTATGCTGTTTTCAGAATAAGTTATACATTCTTCTACGTTTAGTTTTTTTCTTTTCAAACAGTGTTAAATAGTTCTTTCACTGGATATTCAATATGTATCTACAAGTGTCCTCAGCTCCAAGCTTGTTTGAACTTCTCACGGATACTAAGTGTCATGTTTGTTTTTGAAGACAGTGAGCATATGGGGTTTGTTTAAATAGGCCGCCAAGGGATAAGGAGGAAAAAAAACTGAACCACCATCACAAGTCATCTGGGAATGGTTTTGGGCAAGCTGTTGTCATGACAATGTTTATATGAAGCAGGCCTAATGGATCATTGGGCCCATGAGACAGAGCGTATGAGTTATTGGTACAGCAAATCTCTTCTTGATTTTAATTTTGGAAAACGCAGGCCGTAAAGGAAGAAGCTGTGGTTGGAAGCCATTTCCCAGCGTGTTAATACGGATGCGAATATGGGTTCATTAGTATTGCCGTTTATGGTCATTGGGTGCATTAACTAAATGTCACTTGAGTTTATTGTTAATATAGTTCATCCAAATATGTAAATTCTGTCATATTTTAGTCAACCTGATGATGCTCCAATTCCACATCTTTCTTCACATATTTTCCATACATACAGACAATGAAAGTGACTGGGATTGTTGAGTGCCTAAAAAATGTTCATGTACACCACCGTTCAAAACTTGGGCTCAGTCTCTTCTGCTCGCCAAGGCTGCATTTATTTGATCTGAAAATTATAGTAAAATGGTAATATTGTGAAATATTATTACAATTTAAAGTAACTGCTTTTGTATTTTAAAAGATTTTAAAATGTAATTTATTCCTGAGATATCAAAGCTGAATTTTCAGTATCATTAGTCCAATTGATCACATGACCCTTCAGAAATCATTCTAATATGCTGATTTGATGCTCAAGAAACATTTCTTATTATTATCAATGTCAAAAATAGTTGTGCTGCTTAATATTTTTGTGAAAAACCCTAAAATTTTAACATTATAAATGTATATTTACTGTCACTTTTGATCAGTTTAATGAATCCTTGCTTAATAAAAGTACTACTTTCTTTTAAAAAATATTGAAAATTGAAGCTGTTCCTCACACAAAGCTATCATATGGCTTCAGAGGGCATGGAATATAGAACATGAATCATTTGGACCACTTTTATCAAACTTTTTTTGGTGATTTTTTTTTCTATTATGGAGCTTGACAGCCTAAGTATTCACTTTCATTGAATGAAAAAGAGCAGCATGAACATTTTTCTAAATGTCTCTTTTTATCTTTCACTTAAAAAAAAAGACATTTCTGCAGTTTTCTAATGACACGCGGGTGAGTAAATGATGATAGTTTGATCTGAATGTGTATGTGTGCATTTTTAGGTTAAATCTTGATCCTGAGCGCACTTGCACCGATGACAGGCTTTGGGAAGCACTTGAAATCGCCCAATTAAAGAACATGGTGAAAGCACTCCCAGGAGGATTGGGTAAGCACGATCCTCTTCAACTATTTAACCCTTATCAGAATTGGTTGACATAATAAGGTCAGTCACCCCGACTGTAAATTCATCAAAATTAAAAGCTGGAGTCTCCTGACCTTTTTATCATGAACTGAATCATTTAGTTTTATCCAGTGAAAAGTGATATTTTGTAAATCTGAACAGCTGTAAAGCATCATATGTCTTCCCCCAGATGCTGTGGTAACAGAAGGAGGGGAGAACTTCAGTGTGGGACAGAGACAGCTTTTCTGTCTTGCCCGGGCCTTTGTTCGCAAAAGCAGCATCCTAATTATGGACGAGGCAACAGCTTCTATAGACATGGCCACGGTACAAGCTACTGCCCATTTCTGCCACATAAAAAAATAAAATCATAGTTTAGTGAATCATAATTAAGTCTGCGAGATACTAAATCATAATTATGAGACAAGTCACAACTTTTATGTTAATTTTTTTACCTTGTAATTATGATTTACCAAGATTTTGATGAAAATAGGCTTCCATATTTCAGTTTTAACTTGGATTTATTAAAAAACAAACAAAATTTACTCCCATAATGTGACATATTTTAGAGTGAAACAGGATATTATTTCACTCATTATATATTATATATTTCACTCATTATATTCATTATATATTTTTGGTACTAAAAATTATTTTGTGGCAAATTCAACAGGAAAATATTCTTCAGAAAGTGGTAATGACTGCGTTTGCTGATCGGACGGTTGTCACAATAGCGGTAAGTTACACTATATCAACCCTATATATATATATATATATATATATATATATATATATATATATATATATATATATATATATATATATATATATATTTGTTTTGCTGGTCTATATGAAAATACAGGCAAAGAAATATTCAAAACAATACAGAAATACATCTTTAGATAAGGACTTTTAATGCTTGCCAGGCTGTGACATCTTCACTCTTTTCTCTGTTCTCATCTTTCTCCACCACTTCTGACAGCTAAAAATCAGTTTACTATCAGTCTCTTGCTATTAACACATTGGCTCATAAGTATAAGCCCGCGGCCACTGTAATCTGATGTTTGTACTTTAAACATTCAGAGCCACAGTTACACAAAAAATGTTTTTTTCTGCCTCGGTTTGTGTCACTTATAATGCATCCAGTAAAAAAAAATAAAAGTGTTTTTAAAGTGCCACAGAACAACATTAAGCTCTGGATAAATGCATGATCTCTGTCTGCTGCTGTGTTTGCTGCGCTTTCCACGCATTTTCTTCTCCTCACCCTCATCCCCTTTTCCCCTCTCTTTCTTCTCCTTCTCTGTCCACCCATCTCTCTTCCTCTGACACAGCACCTGGTTTCCTCCATCTTGGAGGCGGAGCAGGTGCTGGTGTTTTCCTCTGGGATTCTGGTAGAGTGCGACAGCGCTCCTAACCTCTTGGCGCAGGAAGACAGCCTCTTCAGCATCTTAGTCCGGACGCACAAGTAACCGTGCTTTGGCTCCGCCCCAGGCACCTACGCCTGGTACATTGGTTGGTAACCAAGAGCTTCCTATATGTGGGCGCCCTATTAGATCATCTTAGCTCACAGCCACTAACCCTATTCTAAAGCAGGTTGACTATGTCACATCACAACAGCATTCATGTTTCCATGTCTGATATTTTGAATTTCATCATAGTCATGTTTCTTATCATGTGATTCCCTGTTTCCTCATGTGATCTTGTCATGTGTTCCTTTGCTTCATTTGTCATGTTCTGATTGGTTCCTTTACCTCACGTCTTGTTTCCAATAGGCTTGTTCGACTTCATGCGGCACCGCAAAGATTGGCTGCCGCCTGACAAAAGCAGTGCATTCTGGTTAGAAAATTTGTCCGACTTTGATCGGCGCTACAGCCGCCTTACAATCACATGTGCATTCAAAGTACCGTCAGAGCAAAACGAGACCAGCTGCCTAGGTCAGGCGCTGCAGTTGCTCAAAATCGTCTGCGAAAGTCTTGATGACGACACACTTTATGCTCATTGGTCAGATTCTGTGATGACAAGGACAATGTGTATTGCGTGTTTTTTCTTTGACAAGTTCCTGCATTTAACCAATCTTGATTTTGAATATCTGATATTCAAACGTGAATTTCAATCGCATCCACTTCTTTGGCTACAATCAACGCAAATATCGAGTGGTCTGCCATGAATGACGTTGGTTCAGCACACTACGGAAAGCACGAAGTGTCCGACCTGACGGCTGTCTCTGTTCTCCAGCCCCACCTCCGACTGGCAGATCTCGCCAGCTGGTGGCAGGCTAGTGTAGTTCATCTCGAACAAGACTATAGTCTGTTGTCTAGCTTTATACACTATTAAGTCCCCTAAAGTAGATGTAGCAACTACTGCTTGGTACTTAATGTTACAGGAAGCTAGACAACAGACTTTGGAAACAAGATGGCTATATAGTGTGAATAAGTGTTTGCTCGCTTCCTGATTTTTTATTTTTTGCATGTTTGTCACACTTTAATGTTTCAGATCATCAAACAAATTTAAATATTAATCAAAGATAACACAAGTAAACACAACATTCAGTTTTTAAATGAAGGTTTTTATTATGAAGGGAAAACAAAATCCAAACCCACATGGCCCTATGTGAAAAAGTGCTTGCCCCCTAAACCTAACAACTGGTTGGGCCACCCTTAGCAGCAACAACTGAAATCAAGTGTTTGCGATAACTTGCAACAAGTCTGTTACAGTGCTGTGGAGGAATTTTGGCCCACTCGTCTTTGCAGAATTGTTGTAATTCAGCCACACAGGAGAGTTTTTGAGTATGAACCGCCTTTTTAAGGTCTTGCCACAGCATCTCAATAGGATTGAGGTCAGGACATTGTCTAGGCCACTCCAAAGTCTTCATTTTGTTCTTCTTCAGCCATTCAGAGGTGGACTTGCTGGTGTGTTTTGGATCATTGTCCTACTGCAGAACCCAAGTTCGCTTCAGCTTGAGGTCACGAACAGATGGCTAGACATAGTCCTTCAGGATTTTTTGGAAGACAGCAGAATTCATGGTTCCATTTATCACATCAAGTCTTCCAGGTCCTGAAGCAGCAAAACAGCCCCAGACCATCAGATGTAATGGGACACACACCTTCCAAAATGTTCAACTTTTGTCTCGTCAGTCCACAGACTTGGGGATCATCAAGGCAAAATGAGATGAGCCTTTATGTTCTTTTTGCTCAGCAGCGGTTTTCGTCTTGGAACTCTGCCATGCAGGCCATTTTTGCCTAGTCTCTTTCTTATGGTGGAGTCATGAACACTGACCTTAACTGAGGCAAGTGAGGCCTGCAGTTCTTTGGATGTTGTTGTGGGGTCTTTTGTGACCTCTTGGATGAGTCATCGCTGCGCTCTTGGGGTAATTTTGGTCGGCCGGCCACTCCTGGGAAGGTTCACCACTGTTCCATGTTTTCGTCATTTGTGGATAATGGCTCTCACTGTGGTTCGCTGGAGTCCCAAAGCTTTAGAAATGGCTTTACAACCTTTTCCAGACTGATAGATCTCAATTACTTTCTTTCTCATTTGTTCCTGAATTTCTTTGGATCTCAACATGATGTGTAGCTTTTGAGGATCTTTTGGTCTACTTCACTTTGTCAGGCAGGTCCTATTTAAGTGATTTCTTGAGTGCAAACAGGTGTGGCAGTAATCAGGCCTGGGTGTGGCTAGAGAAACTGAACTCAGGTGTGATAAACCACAGTTAGGTTATGTTTACAGGGGGCAAGCACTTTTTCACACAGGGCCATGTGGGTTTGGATTTTGTTTTCCCTTCATAATGAAAACCTTCTTTTAAAAACTGCATGTTGTGTTTATTTGTGTTACCTTTGTTAATTTGTTTGATGATCTGAAACATTAAAGCACGACAAACATGCAAAAAATAAAAATAAAAAAAATCAGGAAGGGGGCAAACACTTTTCCACACCACTGTATATAGGCTACACATGGGCTGCATCTGAAATCGCATACTCTTATGGAGTAGGCACTTATCAGAAAATGACACATGAAGTAAAAGAAGCACATGACAAGATCACATGAGGGAACAGGGAATCACATGACATAAAACACATTTATGATAAATTTCAAAATAAAACATTCTGAAAACATGAACGTGAAATAAAACCTAAAACAGATGTGACGGACTAGCATTTGACTACTATTTCCTTTAACATGAAGGTTAAATTTAAGAAAGTATATGAAAGTGTATATTATTTTTTAAATAATATATTAGGTGTTTTAACTGGTCGCCATTTATCCTTCACAATTTTTAATAAGCTTTAAGCTTTTTTGCTGTTCACTTACACAGTCCTGTGTTATGAAAAATGTATTTTTAAAAGTCTGAATAGAGACAATATGACATAAAATGCTCTTACCTGAGAGATATCAATGAAAAGTTGTCCTAAGAAAACACACTCTGGCTTTGGTAACACCAGTGTCTGTTAAAAAAAAAAAAAAAAAGAAGAAGAAGTCGGTATCCTTTTTTAACTAACAATCACAATTGAACAGATGAAATTGCTTACAGCAGCTTTAATACGAGGAGTGACACTGGGGAAAATGTAAGAAATATTGTCACGAAATTGGACAAATGTTGTTTAAAAAATTTTAGGTGTAGCAATTGATTAATCCTATATGACTGATCAGTTTATCTGAAACTAAAACTATTAAAACATTTTGTTAATTGAAATAAAACTATATGAAAAAAAAAACTTATGAAATATAAAATATAAATATTAGATGAAAAACTTGAACTAAATAAGTTGAAGTACTAAAATTACTAAAATTTAAATAAAACTACATGTAATAGAAATGACAAAATTACAGAAACCTGCAGTGATTTGAGCAGCAAAAGGGGAAAGTTAAATGTAATCCTAACAGCTAAGGTTTTGTTTTAATCGAAACACATTTGCACACATCTGCTTGATTGTGCCTGTTTTCCACAGCATCGTGTCCACACTATCCTGACTGCTGATCTAGTCATTGTGATGAAAAGGGGAAGCATCATGGAGTACGGAAAACCAGAGATTCTCATGGAACAAGAGGACGGCTTGTTTGCATCCATTGTCAAAGCAGACATGTAGAGTCACTCATCTCTATCACCACATCAGTATACCACTTTTGGCCTTATAAAAAAAAATTACAGCCATTTTTGCCAATGCATTGGCACAGGCATCGGAAAGGACTCAACTACACACAGACTCTGAGCGGTTATGTTTCATATGAACCCTAAACTCAGTATTAGACTCTTTTTTAGCATTTTGTTACCTTACCGCTCTTTTTCTAAAGTAATGATTTGTGTACTCTGAAATGCATAAGCAATAAGTATCTACTGTGTTTTGACTAGTACAAACACTGTACAGAGCATGTCTGTCCTTTGAGGCCTGACGCTCTCGTCTGTCTGTCTGAAGTGCATTGCTGATACAGATTTAAGGGAGGGAGGACAAATATAGCTGGCTCCCCAAAGCCTGCACCCTGCACTCTTGCGAGCCCTCACTTTCTGGGGAGTCCTGCAATGTCCACCACATCAACCCTATTGTGTTATTCACACCCTACAAAACTGATTGTATTTTATATTTTCTTCTGTATTCCTCTTATGCAAATTACTTAACCAAAAGCTTATTTTCATTCTTTTTCTTTTTTGTGATAATGTTGTATCAGTCTTTGTTCAGGAATTTTCCATTTTAAACATTTGCTCCTTATCCAAAAGAATAAGAGGGTGAATTCCATGAAAACTGTTGTCCATGTCATTTTTCACTTTGAAATGAAATAACTAATGTCCATGATTTGGACATTTTTCTTATGAGGCTCACCCTATAACCCAGTTTAAAAAAAAAAAAAAACACTCTAAAACACATTGTAGTTTTAAGAAAATAGGCAAAGACTTTTTTTAAGTACACTACAGTTAAATATCATTTCAAACCATGTGATCTATCTCTCCTATGAGGTTTTATTATTGGGATGTCAAAATGAGTCTGCAGTCTCTGTACACCCAGGCGATATATTGTACATAACCTCGTTTGTTTCTCTCATCTCCCTTTAATGGAGTGCCAGTCTCTACCCGCACATCACTTTTAACCTTCAGCTTTCTTTATTTGAACGTTCGACTTTCTGGAAGTCACAGTCAAAGATGATCTAAACAATATTTTGCAAGTGACTCTTGGTCCCTGCAGTAAAATGATGCATTGCTGTGTTTGGTGTAACCACTGTGGGAAATCTTTCCGTTCATTGGACACGTACTGTCAGGGTCAGTGATTTGATGAATGTTTGCAGTGAGTTGTGATGTCACACTTGAGCAGTGATATTCCAGTAACTTGTGAATCCAACCATGTGCGTAAAACGGCAGTCGACACGCGTTACACACTCCGGTGATGTGTAAACACGACGTCAAACTTCACTGCGAGCCAACAGCAGCACATTTCAGCCTGTCATATTGCAATTACTGCTATTTTGAGGTATTTGCATGCTAGTCATGATGGACTGTTTTAAATGTACATATGTAATTAAAATGGCATTTGTACCATAAGCATTTAACTGCATTATACTGTGCCTACTTCTTTTTTTTTTACACATGAAATGAAAATAAAAATTGCTTTGTGTGTTTACTTGAGTGCCATTGCATACTTTTAAGCAAAACAATTATTAAACAGAAAACTACTAGCAAAAATGTAAAAAGGAACATTAAAAAATATATCTAACATTTATGGTGCTCAGCTCTACAGAACAACGAATGCCACAGCAACAGATGGTCATACTGGGTGAAAAGCCTACAGGAAAGTAATACATTAATTTATTATTATTATTAAACTAATGAGATCCCTCACACACATAAAAATCTCGAGTTACCACTCACTCAGTTCCTTAGGAGAAAATAGTTTGCTACACAGCGCCGCCTTCTGCCCACATTTTCGCTAATTCATAGAACTTTCCATTTTGATGCCTCCCAGATGCCCCATTTCTATTAATAAAGCAGCTATATATTTTCATAAACCCATTTATACTGTGTGAGAAACATATTAAGTGTGTAATGATAAAGATAAAATTTAAATAATTGCATTTTGAATTGTGAAAACGCACTGAAAACTATCTGGATAATATTTACTTTGTATTAGGTT